>NW_019384424.1:260371-300776 GCF_000671375.1 Centruroides sculpturatus | reverse complement strand
AAACCATCAAGAAAAGGATATGACAAAAGACTTGGAAAAAGACAATACACATAAAGAAAATAGTAATGATGAGATAAAAGAGGATGAAGAAAAAACAAAAGGAAAAAGATCAGGAAGACAAATTAAACATCCACTCCGCTTTGATGAAGAATTCGGTTATTACAGTATAAGTGTAAATTACTGTGATGCTACTGTTCCAGAAAATTTTCAGGAGGCGATGACAAGTGATGATTCAAAGAAATGGAAAGCAGCAATGAATTCCGAGATGGACAGTCTTGTGATAAACAATACATGGACACTTGTGAGCAAGCCTCCTAAAGACAAAAGGGTAATTGATGTGAAGTGGATATACAGAAAGAAGAGTGAAAGTGAATATAAAGCCAGGTTAGTGGTAAGAGGTTTTCAACAAACTGATTGTATTGATGACATTTATTCTCCTGTTGCTAAAATGCCGACTTTAAAGTTGCTACTGTCTTATTGCTGTCAAAATTCTTTAAATATTCATCAAATGGATGTAGAAACAGCATTTCTAAATGGTAAAGTTTTGTCTGAAGTTTATGTAAAACAGCCAATTGGTTATGAAGATGGTACTGATAGAGTTTATAAATTGAATAAGTCATTATATGGATTAAGGGAAAGTCCTCGAGCATGGTATGAATGTTTTAATGACTTTCTGACTACTCTTGATTTTTACAGGAGTAAATATGATTATTGCCTGTATGTTAAAAAGGAGAATGATTTGACAATTTACATTTTATTATTTGTTGATGACCTTTTGGTTTGCTGTAAAGATAAACAAGTTATTGTTGACATTAAAAACAAGTTATCTAATAAGTTTAGAATGAAGGATTTAGGTAGAGTAAAAAACTACATTGGTATTGATATTGAATATGACTATGAACAAGATAATATTTTAACCTTAAGTCAGAAATCTTATACAGTATTGAGTCTTTAGCTAAACGTTATAATATTGAAAATTCAAAATTGTATAAAACACCTATGGAAATAAATTTAAAACTGGAAAAGTCTAATGTAAATGAGGATGTAAAATATAGAAATTTGATAGGTGCACTTCTGTACATTAACTCTGGTACAAGACCAGATATATCTTTCAGTGTAAATTATCTGAGCTGATTTCAAAATTGTTACGATGAGAGACACTTTAAATATGCTTTGCGAGTCCTGAAGTACTTGTACTTGACAAAAGACCTTAAAAATTAAATTATTATAAGAATAATAATACTGATATCTTAGATTGTTTTGTGGATTCTGACTGGGCAGGAGATACTCTAGACAGGAAATCTACCACAGGATTTATAATTAGATTGTTTGGAAATGTAATCTTTTGGAAATTCAAAAAGCAGAATAGTGTAACAAAGTCTTCTACATTTGCAGAGTATATTGCATTATCAGAAGCTGCAACAGAAATAAATTTTCTAATTTGTCTAATAAATGAGGTTTTCATTAAAGTTTGTAAACTAATTAAGGTATATGAAGACAACTCAGGTGTAGTAGCCATTGCTAAATATGGAAACTTTACAAAAAACTCAAAACATATTGAAGTTCATTATCATTTTGTGCATGAGAATGTTAAGAAAGGAAAAATTGAAATTGTAAAAATAGAGTCAGAAAATAATATTGCTGATATTTTTACAAAGGCATTAGGAAATGTCAAATTCATTAAAAATAGAGAGATGCTAAATGTCAAAGAATAGAATATAAGATGTGTGAGATTAAGATAAGTTGTTAATAAAGCTGTCAAGTTGGCTGTTACTTTTCTTGTATTTAACATTTTTTGTGTTACAATATAAATGTAAGGAGGCATGTTAATTATTGTACATTTATATTGTTAATTCTTGTACATTTATATCTGGCAACACTGGTAAAGTTGTTAGTCGTCAGTTTCGTCTGGTTGAAAAGTTGTAAATAAGTTCTGTTAGTTATTAAAGTTAAGTATTAAAAGAATAAAACAAAAGAAAAGGTAATGCTTTATTTTTTGTCTTAACAATTGTAAAAAAATCTAAAGCTGGCTTGCCTGTGATTTGGAAGTCGAATTGTAAGGCTTGGGTGGCAGCTTCCCTTTTTGAGGACTGGTTTGGTCATCACTTCAGACCTGAAGTCGAACATTATTGCCAATCTAAACAAATTCCATTTAAAGTGATGCTAATAATCGACATTGCATCAGGTCATCCCCCTGCAACTTTAACTAATTTTGACCCACGTGTGAAAGTTGTATTTTTGCCACCAAATACAACCAGCTTGTTTCAACTGATTAATCAGGGAGTCATCAAAACATTTAAAGCTCATTACAGGAGACGATCATTTGCACATCTACATGAAGCCCAATAAAAATTATTTGTATGTATTTATATACGAAATTATACCCCAACTTACGCGAATTCAACTTACGCGGTTATCGCTCGGTCCCACCTATTGTATAAGTTTGAGGTATTACTGTATTCAATTCCATTATTATGAATTCAGTAGGTTATGCTACATCGGCTAGTATTTGACTAAGTACTAAAAGTTAGTAGTAGTTCAAAATAAATTTATTTGTACAATGTTTTCATTAGAATATAATATACCTGGAAGAGCTCTCAGATTAGAGTTAAGTAGATTTAAAATGTGTCCATTTTATATAAAGGAATATTTAATTCTTTCATAAAGATAAGAGATAGTGAGTTGTTACTTTCAAAGTTATTAGAAATATTATATCAAAAAATGTAAATTAATTCTCATGAAAATAATTGGGTTAGTCAATTATCTAATATCTTAAATAGATATGGCTTTTCTATAGGGCCACTTACGGATAGGAACAAGATGAGTGATTTACTTCATTCCCAATTGATCCAGAATGTTTTCAAGATATCCTCAGTACAGGATATAAATGAACTCAATAAGAAAAAAATCCAGAATGGTATAAAATTATTTCAAATTACCCACAAATTAATAGTTATTTGTTTTTGAATTTGTCTTTTAATATAAAAAAATTTTTATACAATTAAGATTAAACAGGAGCTGGTGATAAGAGTTATCACCAGCTCCTGTTTAATGTCATGTGACTTATCTAATGGTAATTGTTACAGATGTAATAATAAATGCTTGAAAATTCACATTTTTTGCTTATGTAAAGCTTGTGAATTACGTTACAATTATAACCTCAAAGAATTAAAAAATATTAAAGATGAGAGTATGTATACCTTTTTTTCACAGGTCAGAGGTCAAAACTATATATAATTTGTATAACTATTTTCAAAGTTTTACTGTTTTAGAGTGAAATATTGTACAATTATTAAAACTCTAATTGTCAATAATGGAAAAGTTGGTTTCTGTTAATAATTAAAATAAAAGAGGTCAACTAATTTAATTACTTTATAAAATGTTATGTACAAGTTAACTTGTTCTGAAAATTAAAAGAAAAAAATCTTAATATCATGATGCTTACACAAAGATTGTATACCCCAGATAGCATGGGAATAATCCTAATACAATAAAGTTTATTTGGAATTTGGAAGGAAAAAAAACTTAAATAATATAAAGGAGTGTTTTAAAAGTTAGAAAAAATGACCATAGTGGGAAAATAATTTCAATTATATGAAAATTTCCTTTTAACAATATTTTTTGGTGTTTGTTACTTGAAGTTCATCCCTAACTGAAATTTTTGAGCCTTATAAAAATTCATTCTGAGATCATCATCATAAATAAATTTTGTATTTTTTGAATGTCAAAAAGTCCATTAATGCTAAAAATAAAAATAATCATTTATGGAACCAAATTCAATTTTATTTCTATTAATCAACATATTGTATCAACCTTCGGAATTAGCACAAGGTTGCTGTTGAAAACAAATCATAAAACAACACTGAGTGAAAAAGTAGGTTTATTGACGCAACAGGATATGCATTTTGGGCTTAATGCCCTCTTCAGTCCTATTATATCAAACATATCGGTAAAAAATTATGTAAGATTTACAGAATGTATTAAAATATATTTAACATATGCGTACAAGTTTTTACAGTAAATATACCATATTTACTCGCATATAAGACAAGGTTTTTATTCATTTTTCACTGCTTCAAAAACCTGTCATCCTATATGCACAAACAAAGGATTCTTTGCATTTTTCCAATAATTTCTGTGAACCACGTATAAGTACTTCATGCTGTCATTATAGGTCTACAGTCTATTTATCGTAAGTTGATACCTACTGTAGACAAATTAAGATACACACCCCTTTGTTTATTGGTTTAACCCTACATCCATCAATTAAAAACCGCATTGCATCTTGTTGCATCTCATTCGTTCACAGAAAACAGTTTCTCATTATTTATAAAAACATTAATGAAATACAAGTCACTTATCAATGATTATAAATGTAGTTATTTTATATTAGTTAAATTGTTATTTTTAATGAATATTAGTGCATTCTGAATCATTAAAAATAAACTTGGTAAAAAATTAGAAAATTAAATGGAAAACAAAACCAAAACATAGTGAGCATGACCCTTCTGGTCATGGGTCTAGAAGGGTCATGCTCACTATGTTTTGGTTTTGTTTTCCATTTAACAGGTATTAAGGCAAACATGGTTGTTTGCCTTAATACGCTCATTTGATAATATTTTGTGATTAAACGAAATAAAATTAGCATTGTATTAATAAATCTAATTTTCTTTATTTTGATCTCTAAAGTCACACCTCATCCTATACGCAAGATTGTCTTATAACCAAGTAAATATGGTAATTACTTAGATTATTATAGTGATTGCTGGAATAACCAAATTATTATGTAAAACATAGATGAAATAAAATAAAACAGTAGGGCTAAAAAAATTTTGGTTAAACAATATGGAAAACATGGACTAGAATAATAAAAGCAAATATATTAAATATAAACATTAAGTAATTAGTTAAGAAATGAATTATTGTAAAATTAAAAGGGATACCTGTAAAATATGATATAATTCTGATAAAATGTTTAAAATAAACCAATTGTGACAGGCTAAAAGGTAAAGTGTGAGAGTATTCACTGTATTGTTATCAGAATACCTGATGTGTTGTACAACACAATGGAGGAGAGAGTGGAAGTACATCTGAAAATGGGCTCTTCTGTTTACTTAGTAATGGCTGCCAGATGTTATTGATGATAACTCCAGTGTTTAGATTCATTCTGTGTAAACAGAAACAAAATACCTTTTTTGCAGAGAAATACATATAATTGTAAAAAACAAATGTTTTCAGCCCAATTAACAGGCAATCTACAGGTTGAAAATGAAAATGAAACATAAATGTTCCATGAATAGAACATAAAAATTTTAAATCAAAAAATTTTATAAGAGATAAATAATGGAAGAGTATATAAAATTAAAATAAAACAAAAAATAACATAAATGTTCCAATGTACTAATTCTGGTCCAAGTTTCTAGTAAATTTCTTAACCATGAACTTCCATGCTGAAGGCAGGCTTTCGGCATCCCTCGTGTTTAAACAGCCTTCTCCTAGCCTACTTCTATATATTTCAATCTTCTCCGCCATCATTGCTAAAGTTGGGGAAGACAGAGGTTTGATGATTGTTGCCTCGTCCCATTTCACCTCAGAGCCTTGGGCCTGTGCCATTTGGGACAAAATCGTTGAATTAGATGCTTTTCTTATGACATATCTATGTTCTTTGAGCCTTACTCTCAAGTTTCTTGTGGTGACGCCAATATAATCTTTTTTAACATCCAGTTGTAAGTTCTCATAAGGAATCTTATACACCCCTGTTTTCTCCTCCCCTTTGATACTATCCTTATCATTTCTTAAGATCTTATACAAATTGGGGGCTCTTCTTATAGCCATTCTTGATTCTTTTCGACTAGCAATTTCTTTCTTAACACTATTCATACTACTATTATAAGTAAATTTCATGAGCCTAGTAGGAACATTACTTAAGGTTCTTTTTACTATGCCCCTTTCATACTTCTTAAGCATTCCTACAATTAGACTTTTTCTGTAACCCAGGGTCTAGGCAACCTGCAATACTCTATCAATCTCCTTCGCTCTGTCACCAACTCAGTCACAATATAAATAAGCTCTCCTTATTAATGCTCAGAAGGCTGCCATCTTACACTGATATGGATCTATGGATTGGGACGGTATATACAATGGGGTGTTTGTAGGTTTAATATAAATGCTTGTGACAGCCTTCCGAGTGTTAATATGTATTTCTCGGCAAAAAAGGTGTTTTGTTTCTGTTTATTTAATTGCCAAGCTCTTTTGATATCATTCTGTGTATTTTGTTTATTTTAATAACTTCTGTGTGTTCAAAAAATTTTCTTTTGATAATATATCTTTTCCTTTTTAAGAATTTTGACACTGTTGAGAGAGATTTCGTAGCCAGCTTGACTGCAGTGAGTGATGACTGCTAAGTTGGTGTAATCGTACTTCACAGCTCTTATATGCTCTTTTATATGGGTTTTTAACACACTACCAGTTTCGTCTATGTAATAGTGTTTTGGATGACACATACAAATGAAGCTGTAAACAAGATTATTATTTAATAAAGCATGAATATTACTATTAATTTGTTCTTTGATTTTTAAGAAATTTTTGATTTTATTGTGCTAAAATGATATTAAATGGTATTAGTATTCTTTGTATGTTTTCAAAAACCATAGGGGTATAATCTAATTTTCTGTAACTTATTTGTGCCTTTGGTTTTGGTCGACATATTGTGTGGTTGTGTAGCCATTTGTTGATAATTCTGTTTGAGTAGTTATTTAATTGAAAGGTGCGTAAAATATGATCTATTTCTATGTTTCGGTTTGTAGTATCACTTCTATGTGTTTTGATTTTATTGATATACATATTGAATATGTTCTTTTTAATATATATGGGTGTACAGGAGTAGAAATTGATTTACTTTACTAATGTTACAGGATTTTATATATATATACATACATATAAAATCCTGTGACATTGGTAAAGTAATCAATTTCTACTCCAGTACTTAATAAAACGTAATAACTTAATATATTATTTCTACTCCAGTAATAATAATACTATATATATATATTATTATATAATATATATGTTTTTACATGTTTCACCCATGTTTTAAATAACAATTTGGTTATTCCAGCAGTCACTATAATAATCTTAAGTAATTATATTTACTGTAAAAACTTGTACGCATATATATATAAATAAAAATGTAAATGTTCATTTGTTCAAAATCTTAAATCTCCAAAAGTTCTTCACCCATTGCTTTGAAATTTTGAAACAATGTTGCATTTGAATACGTGCATTTTTATATTATGTAGATGTCGAAATTCCCCTCCGCGTGGAAGAGGGACAAAATTAAAGCTTACCGTGAAGAACTGGGATTCTATTACACTATTTTAGATGTAGTTTTTTGCGTTTTTGATTGCATTTTAATAGGGTATGTCGATATGTAGATGTCGAAATTCCCCTCCGCGTGGAAAAGGGACAAAATTAAAGCTTACCGTGAAGAACTGGGATTCTATTACACTATTTTAGATGTAGTTTTTTGCGTTTTTGATTGCATTTTAATAGGGTATGTCGATATGTAGATGTCGAAATTCCCCTCCGCGTGGAAAAGGGACAAAATTAAAGCTTACCGTGAAGAACTGGGATTCTATTACACTATTTTAGATGTAGTTTTTTGCGTTTTTGATTGCATTTTAATAGGGTATGTCGAGAGAATGAACACTAAGAAGGGATTTTTCGAAATCCCCCCTCACAGGGAGTATTATACATTTATAATAGATACATTTTGAGCCACAGCAATGTGTGGCTGGGTACAGCTAGTGTTAAATATATTTTAATACATTCTGTAAATCTTGCATAATTTTTTACCAATATATTTGATATAATAAGACTGAAGAGAGGCATTAAGCCCGAAATGCATATCCTGTTGTCAATAAACCTACTTTTTCCACTCAAAGTTTTCCTGTACGATTTGTTCTCAACAGCAACCTTGTGTTAATTCCAAAGGAAATACATGTAATTGGGAGAACAGCAAGCAATAAAGTTCTAAGATATTGTATCGAGTTTATAATTTTATATGCTATTCTACGATGATGAAAACACATGTTTAAATTAAAGCATTCTTTTAATCTATAATATTTATTGGACTCAATTTTGAGTTTGAAGTCGAACAAATTTATTAAACATGGTTTCAAAGACAACATAACTATAATATTTATTCTTTTGTTTTCTTCTTACATAAAATGTAAAATTACGAATAAATTATATTTTTCTTTCCCTTCTGACTTTTGGATAATATAACTTCAATTTTTAAAAAACAAGCCAATAATGACTATAAAGTTTTAAAAAAAGAGTTTAAAAAGGTATAAAAAAGAAAATAATTTGCAGAGAAAAAACTTTTATTTACATTATTACTAACAAGCTTCCCAAATGCATTTTGCCTACGGTCTCTTCAGTGGGGCTTACATCACAAAATCTACGTTCTAACAGTCAACTCATTGAAGAGCCACTTATATGGTTAACAAAAATTCCCAGCATTCCGCTGTTAACATTCCGGTATTTAAATTAACATTATTGTTCTGCATAATTATAGCGAAGTGTTCTTTTACCTTTCGCTTTACATTATTTTTTTCCCTAAAAATTATTTTTAATTTATTAATATTTATCTGACTATTATTACTATTACAATGTTGGAAGACAGGAGAATTACTCATTTTCAACCTTACGGCAGCCAAATGTTCCGACAGTCTGATCTTTAATCTTCGTTTTGTTTCACCGACGTAATCTTCAGATATCATCTACGAGAAGAAACCACTTTAAAAACACTTCAACTGAGGAAATCCATCAGAAAAGATATTTGTAGAGAAGATGTGTGGAAGATAGAGAGATTAATTTTGAAATCAGTCATTAGAAAGAAAGGTAAATCTATTGGATTTATATCAAAGCAAATTAAGTCTCTTAAAAAAGATTTAAATCAAAATTTAATTTTAGATTCTTATAAAAATAAAAATTATATAAAAAATAAAAATACTAAATTGTTTAAATTATTTGGTTATCCATTACAAGAAGAAAGTGTTGAATGGCAGAAAAATCTGATCCTTAACTTATCATCGAAAGAAATACCAGAGGATTATATGCGGTTCTTATCATACGGAGCTGGTATGAATTTTCCTTTTTCTAGTGGAATAATAAATACTATTGCAGATATTGAAGATGCAATTTTTCACTGTAACCTTCAAAAAGAAGAAAAAGACGAAATTAGAATTAAAATTTGTGAAGATTTAAAAAACTTGAAATCAAGAAAGGGCGCATTCAGGATCAAAGAGCAAGACATTATATAGGTAAATACAATAGAATTAATAAATTTATGAAAAAACATCATTTGTCTTTATTAAAAGCAGATAAATCAAATCAAATAGTGATTATGGATTTATATGAATTAGAGAATAGAAACAAAAAATAATATCTGAAGGAAGTTTTAAAAAATTGGAAAAAGATCCGTTTAATGAAATACAAAGAACATGAACAAGAAAATTGAAGAAATTTGTAAAAAAAAGGTTATATCCAGGCGAATCAAAGTAAAGAAATACTCTCAAAGAAAAACGTAAGAATTCCTAAATTAACTGTCAGAATTAAAACACACAAACAAAATAAATGTAGACCAATCATAGACTTTAGATTCACATTATTATATAATCTAGAAATATTTATTAAAAAGATATTACAGGATATACAAATTTCAAAATATGCAGTTAAAAATACTGATGATTTAATTACAAAATTGCAAAAAGGTGTAATCTTGCCTAATTATAAATTGATGAGTTTGGATATAGCATCTATGTACCCTTCTATTACTAAAGATATGATTTTGAGTAGTCTACGTAAGTATGGTGTCCCTGATTATTTAAAGGATTTAATTATTTTCACATTAGATAATAATTATTTTACAATGAAGGAAAAGAATTTTTATCGACAAACAAAAGGTATTTCGATGGGTTCCGTAACAGGACCAAAACTAGCAGAAATTTATATGCTGGATGTGGACATGATTTTATCAACGGGTCTGGCTCTCAACTCTCAGCTGGAGTCTAAAATCATGATTTTATCACCGTTAAATGGAGTTATGTTTTTTGCAAGGTACGATGATGATATTTTGATAGTGTACGATAGTATAGTAACAACAAACTTACAAATTTTGGAACAAGCTAATAAAATTAATTTGAATATTAAATTTACTCAAGAGCATGAATTAAATAATCAATTAAGTTATTTAGATATAACAATTAAAAGATTTGAAGATCATTTGGAATACTGTAAATTTGAAAAACCGTGTAATACGAGAAAAGTAATTAATTATAGATCATACTGTCCTTTAAATCAAAAATATAATGTATACCTGATGGAAATAACAAAGATTTTTTCTAGAACAACAAATATAGATAAAAGAAAAGAAGAAATTGAAGATACACATAAGAAATACATCTTAAATGGATATCCAAAAAGATTACTAAATGATTGGTTCCACAGATTTTTAAGAAACAGGTTTAAAGTTAAACGTTGTCAAGAAATAATAAAGTATGTATCATTTCCGTATATAAAAGGTATTTATGAAAAATATAATAACTTCTTTAATCATAAATTAATTAGATTGGCTCCATCCTTAAATAACAGGTTATCAAATATGATGATCATCAGAAATAATGCTAAAGATATATTAGAAGAAGAAGGTGTTGTTTATCGGATAGAATGCACGTGTAACAATCCTAGTTTTTACGTCGGTGAAACAAAACGAAGATTAAGGATCAGACTGTCGGAACATTTGGCTGCCGTAAGGTTGAAAATGAGTAATTCTCCTGTCTTCCAACATTGTAATAGTAATAATAGTCAGATAAATATTAATAAATTAAAAATAATTTTTAGGGAAAAAAATAATGTAAAGCGAAAGGTAAAAGAACACTTCGCTATAATTATGCAGAACAATAATGTTAATTTAAATACCGGAATGTTAACAGCGGAATGCTGGGAATTTTTGTTAACCATATAAGTGGCTCTTCAATGAGTTGACTGTTAGAACGTAGATTTTGTGCTGTAAGCCCCACTGAAGAGACCGTAGGCAAAATGCATTTGGGAAGCTTGTTAGTAATAATGTAAATAAAAGTTTTTTCTCTGCAAATTATTTTCTTTTTTATACCTTTTTAAACTCTTTTTTTAAAACTTTATAGTCATTATTGGCTTGTTTTTTAAAAATTGAAGTTATATTATCCAAAAGTCAGAAGGGAAAGAAAAATATAATTTATTCGTAATTTTACATTTTACGTAAGAAGAAAACAAAAGAAAAAATTTCTGACTCCATTAAATTTTTATAACCTTTTTTTGGAATATAATATTTATGTTAACTTATCAGTTTAGTATTGCATGGCAAATTGTATGGTAGGTCTACTTAGGTGTATGATTTAATTTGAATTTTTCAAACTATGTAGTAATAATTATTAATCAGTTCATAAATTACAGATTTATTTTGTGCAGGGAAAATTTTGGGTCCCAAAGACATTCCGCACGCCGTTTTGTAAGTTGCACCATAACGCATTACTTCTTGCCACCCGCAGACGGCCGCACTCGATTTACCTTATTGCAAACAAAAAATCGAGTCGGCCATGAAGGCGAATTCCCGGACTTTCTGAATTTTTTGACAATTTTCGAACGCCACTTCTCCGCTCTCGGAGCAGTCTGGCTCCGTCTCCCCTCTTGGACGCGGCGACGGATCCGAACGTCGAACGTCTCTCGCCGCCCGGCGCAAGACAAGAGACGATCCAGAGACGGGGCAAAGACAACCCGTACCATCGGCCACGTCCGCGCACGCGGTCTCGACCCCAAATTTTTTACCAAAACGGGGGCACGGCCCACGCCAGAGATTACCGTCTGGCAAACCACTGCCGCCCGCCACGGAGGCATCTTCCTCGGACGGGGTAGAACCCGGACGAAATTCACGCAACAGAGAATGACGGGCAAAGGATTTCCCGGGAGGTGGGAAGCATTAAAAACGGGGGAATATTCGGTAAGGGAGCGGGGAAAAGAGAACAGCGCACGTTAGGCACGGGCGATTAAAAAGCGGCTTACCTGTAAACGGGACTCTTCTGATTCATTTTCGCGTCAGGTAAAGTAGAAGCAAAGGAGTCGGGAACGAGCGAACAGACTGCAAGAAAGAAATTAAAAAGCGTTAGTCGCGGTCAGAGCAAATAATTCGTTCTTCGGCCTTGACACAAATTGGCGCTTGGACGTTTCGCACTTAAACGTTTGGCTGCAGCCTCCGTTTTCCTTCCAATAAATTTGACGTCCGGAGCACGCGCCCACACTTTGTTTACATCCGTCGTTACCGTCGGATCAAACACCACTCGCCATTGGTCGGCTGCCAAACGGACGAATGGCGCGGCCCGACGCCATTTAATAGACTGATCTACCGACTTACCCAGGAAGACGGCGAAAGGACGACGGACGTCCGAGGCGAAAGTTATTCCGGCAAATCCGCTGGAGACTCGGACGCGTCGAACGCCCGGACCGGATTTTTCGCTCCACCTGGCGGACGAAATCCTCGATGCCGACGAGGTGGCCGACCTTTTTCCCCGGAGACGTCGGTGGAAATCTTAAGAAGTTCGGGCGACGGTTTCTAAAACAAAAGAAACCGAGCGGAAAAAGTAAGAGGAAAGAGACGAAAGAATGGAAACGAGGTGGTGGGATTCGGTCGGCCGCCGAACGCTACAGGTAGCGCTCACTTTGTCATTTACGTCCAAGTTGACCGCTTTTTAACAATTCCCGACTTTTGCAGAGATTAAGTTTTTGTCAATAATGTGTATAAACTTAAGTCTTATGTTTAAGATTTGTAAATGTTAAATTCTATTCCGCTTTCATTTGCAAATCGCTTCAATTTTACCAAAGAATCGACGCGACATTTAGGATTTTCGTGTCTTTTGCTAGCTTTAGTCAAATTATTTAAATGGTCAAAGCCATTCTTATTCCACACATTTATTTTATTTGAAAATAGTAAGGCAAGGCCAGAGTCGGTAGATTAACTGGTCTTTCGACTAATAGTTCAAACTTAGCTAGAGACAATATTTGCCGCTAGTCGGCGCCACTGTTAGCAGGAGATCGTTGTTCTTGCTAGGTATATACTGAAGTCAGTGATTTTGACCTATAATAATTGTTTTTTTAGNTTCTTGTTTATCTGGCAGATTATTTTCCGACAATACTTCGCTAACCTTTTACATTATTCTTTTTAACAATTATCGGGATGCTTTATTCTTTTAAGGTTTAGCGATTCCTAACTGGGTTGTGGGGTCTTCCCCCCCCCCTTTTTCTCGGTGCGGACTTACTTTTATCCGCTTGGGAAGCGCAAGTGTGCGCGAGTTTTTCTACGGCGCTTTTCTTTCGTCGGTGAGTTGGTTTTTCTTCTATTTTTAAGTTACTAAAGGTGAATGGTGAGGAAACCCTCGTCTTAACTAAACATAAGCCCCAAACAAAATATAATGAAAGCAAAATAAAAGTAAAATAAAAATAAAGTTCAGACTTGGTTCCTTACAGTACTACACATAGTAAGGAATAGCATCATGGTAAAAATGTGGTTTTTTTAAATAAAAATGGATATAATTTGCTATGCATGCTAGCTCTTCATTTTTTGAACTGCTTCAGTCTACATAACTGATTGAAATTTATATTCTTGTCAATAACAGCATTAAAAATGGTTTGATATGATTACTTTAAGGTTATATTAGTTTTAAATGTTATATTATTTATTTAATTAAATGGTTAGATCATGATCTGTTTTCTTATGATCATTATAAGCAGATATTATGTAACAAACAATGAGTTTTTGTTTCCATGTGCAAATTTTTGCAATAAAATGTTACACACAATTAAAATTTGAAAGGTACATTTTATAGATGTACCAAAGGGAATAGAAGAAATCATGAAATAATAAATACTGTGAATAAAATACAAAGTTAATCTTTTTTTATTAACACTGTTTATATCAATTTTATTACTTTAGTAGTAAACTTGATGAACTGGCAATAATTTTTACATGTTTTATACTTTTCTCTTATGTTTCAGAGGGATGGATAATAAACTGAAAGTGCATCTTTCTAATAAAATCACTGTTTAGTTGGTGTAATTTTTTTATATATTGCATAAAATGCCTAATGAGCTTCATTGTAAGCCTCACTCTGTTCATTTTATATTGTTATAGAATTTTAAAGTAGATTAAGTATTTAGTTATTCAATTGTAGAGTTGAATGAATCTCTTATTACTCTACTTTAAATAAAGATAGATACTATGTATTCAAATGATAATCACTAAATCAGGAATTTCAGTAAATAAAATTATTTTGGATGTTATGACATTAATTTACACAAAAGTGACTCTAAAATAATAAACAAATTTATAATCAAAGATATTCAAATAAATTTCATAAAATTTATATTATATTTCAGAGGAGATGGATGAAATGAAAAAAGTTGACTTTTACAGACACTGTTTAAATCAAAGGATGAAGAGGATAAAATTTTGTCGGAATTAATGTCTCTTCAGTACATTTGTTGTATTAAATCGATTTATTATTGCTTATTCTGAAATTGTGTCATTTTTTTTTTCTTTTGTCACAACTAGGTGCATAGACAGACACTGGGCGTTTTTGACATCGATCTTTATTTGGGAATATATTGTGGGCCGAGACGCGTTTCGGGCATATGTCCTCCTCCTGCCAGCTACATAATAAATGTGAAGACCCAACCGAGGTCCGAATCATGTAAATCGCGATATTCCTATGATTAAATAATAATGATAGATTAAAAATGAGAGGGGGAGGAAAATCCCTTAATCTAAACAACGCGGCACAAAATGTAGACAACGAGTCTCGGATGACTCGAACACGTGTTAAACGAACTGTCGATGTCAGAGTGAAAAGTTATAAATCAGAGACAAGTGGTCATATGCGGGTAGAACTTTGACCCCCGCGCTCATAAACAGTCAATCTAGGGAAACAATTTCTGAAAAGAGGGAAAGATTTAAGAGAGATAAATCATTGCATATGATCGTTCGAGTACCCAGATGACAGAAATCGCGAGTAACGGAGTTGAATTATGAGCGCGAGTCTTGCAATTTTGTCAACAATCGACAGAACGGCGTCGAGCAGACACCTGGAATCGGACCTTTCCCGTGACCTGAGGTGGTCTCGATTTTCCCCAAAACAAAAGAGAGACCAAGCGAGAAAGGGGACGAGGGGCCAATCAGAAGTCCGAATAGTGGGAGGAAAAACTATAAAAATCGGAAAATCAAGGTCAAGGGGGCTCTCCTCCGACTCCACGAAAGGTAAATGACTTCTATTGTGGTGTGTCGTCGCAAAAGAACTGTGGATTCCGTGGCTTCTATCTTCCGATCGTCCACCTAGATCAGCGACAGCATCTCGTCCGCCCCGGGGCTACGACCGACGCCGAAGTTCTCACTTCTCCGCATCTTCAAGAGAAGAATCTAGTGAAGGACTGTTGATTGCCTATGTAAGCATATATGTTAACAAATAAACGGCTTTCTTGTGTAAAACACTTGTTGTCATTTGCCTCCTCCGTCACCGCCCACATACAATTTTCCCTTAGGTCCATCCTGACGCGGGATTAATAGATCCCACCTAGGAGACGGCAACCTTACACAGGTGCCGTGAAGTGGGTTTCAAGCCCCCTATCTCCCCCGAGTCGGCCATCTTACTTAAAGCACGAATGTGAATTTTTCAAATTACAAAATGTTTCATATTATGATAGGTTACAACATAACACCACCTTACAGGATATGTAAAAAAATTGTAACTAGTATACATCTTGTTTAAAATTACTTATATTTATGGTTTAAAATTTTTACAGTTAAAATTTCCTGCATTTTCACTGAGCTGCACTTACATCTCTCTTGTGATGTTCGTGTTTACAAGGTTATTCTTAATCTCTTTGCCATGATAAAAGAAAACTTTCTTAAAACATTTATACAATAAAATAATCTTTCTATTATTATTATTGTTGTGTTTAGTGGGTTATACTCGGTACACACCAGTGGCTGTGTACTATTCCGGACCAGAGTCAAGGCATAGCAACAAAAACTAAAATTAAATAAGTGTCAGTGTCAGTATTCAGGAATTTCATTACAATATTACGTGTATTCAATATTGTGACCTTCTGTAGTATGGTGTATGTATTTCTATTCAATTGTAATGTTTCCAGGCTTTTGTGTAGTGTGTGTGGTATCACACCTGTACAGGAGAGAACAACAGGTACAATAAGCACCCTTTCCATCCTCCACAGGTGCCTTATTTCCTGTGTGAGTTCTGTGTACTTGCTAATTTTTTCAGTGCATTTGTTTTGTACATTGTGAGTGTTTGAAATGGCTATGTCTATAATGTATGTGATTTTATTGTGTTTGTCAATGAGTGTGATGTCTGGTCTGTTGTGGTAAATTGTTTTATCTGTGATTATGGCTCTGTCGTAGTACATTTTGTGCGTGTTGTTTTCCAATACTGTGTGTGGAATATACTTGTAGTATGGTTCGTGGATGTCTACCAATTTGTGTTTCTTTGCAAGCTCTTGTTGTATTATATTTGCTACTTGATTGTGTCTATGTAAGTAATCTGTCTGTGCCAAGAGCTTGCAACCAGAAGTGATGTGTTGTATAGTTTCTGGCATGAGGATAACATTTAATCTACTTTGGTATTCTTTAATTAATCTTTGCTTTATTTGTGTATGTTCTGTTAGTTTGGCCTGTTGGAACCCTAAATACTTGTAGACCTCACCCTCTTCCATAGATTTAATAACGTCTCCATTTCCAATCTTTTTTCTTCAGGATTCCTTTTTCTATGTGAAATGTTTTGCATTTGTTTTGGCCAAACTCCATTAGTATGTCCTTGGTGTATGAATGTGTGATTTGTAGGAGTTGATGAAGTTGTTTGTGTGGATGCATAAAGTTTTATGTCGTCCATGTACATCAGATGTGACAGTGTAAATTGTGTTGTTTTTTCATGTCTGATATTGTAATCATGTTGCGTGTTGTTTAGCATGTTGGATAATGGGTTCAGGGCTAGGCAGAACCAGAGAGGACTCAAGGAATCTCCTTGAAAAATTCCTCGCCTAATGAATATTTCCTTTGTATGGAAGTGTTACTAACCCTGAGATGTAGTGTTGTTCTCCAGTGCTGCATAGTGTTTTGGAAGAATGCAATGAGTGATGATGTACTTTGTACATGTGTAGAATATGTAGCAGCCAACTGTGTGGAACACTGTCAAATGCTTTTCTGTAGTCTATATATGCGATGTGTATGTTTCTGTGTTGTTTGTATGCTTGCCGTAAAATGACTGAATCTATGAGTAACTGTTCTTTGCATCCCCTGTGATTTCTATATCAAATTTTTTGTTCCAAAACTATTATAAAAATGATGGAGTCAGACTGTTTCTATTCTTCTTACGTAATTGTAAAATACACGAAAAAATAATTTGTCTTTTCTCTTCTGACTTATGGATATTTTATAACTTCAAAGAAATTTTTTTACAACATTAATCTTTTTTATTCGTTGTTGAAACAAAGTTAAAAAAAAGGTAAAAAAAGAGATGAACTTGCAAAGAGAACCTTTATTTGCCTTAATTAATAAACTTCCTAAATGCGTTTCACCTTCAAATGTTTGGCATGTGTAGAAGCACTTTTGGAGTTTTTGAATAGAGTAAACCCAATGTTAGCACAGCACGGTAATGAGGTTGCAGAGATGGTTAATCTAGTATGTTGCGAATCCTTTTTCGTTTTTGAAGGCCAAACATATAAACAAAATAGAGGGGTCCCAATGGGAAGCCCAATTTCAGGGCTCCTATGCGAGCTTGTCGTTAGAAAACTAGAAAGAAAAATACTGAGTAGCTTTGAAAGAAATATTGTATACTACAAGAGATATGTAGATGATGTATTCATTTTATGGAAAAACAATCGAGCAATTACTGAATTCGTAGATAGAGTTAACGATAACGAAGAAGGCCTTAGGTTGAAGCTAGAGCAAAAAAGCTCTATGAAGGTACTGTACATTTCTTAGACATTAGTATCATATTTAGGAGAGGACGTATATCCACCAACGTATTCATTAAACCAACACATAGTCCACTATATATCCCTGCAAACTCTAATGACCCTTATAGGTATAAAATAGCAGCGTTTCGAGCATTGGTTAGGAGGGCCTTTATATACTGTGAAAGCGTTATAGACCGGGATGCAGAGCTAGAAAGAATTATGCAATTGGCAGGAACATTGGGTTACAAGAGGAATGTGATTAAGGGAATTATCAGAAAATTAGAGGATAATAAAGATATAAAAAAAGCACAAGGTCCCTCTAAATACACGAAATTTACATACAACAAACATTTAGGAGGAGTTATGAAAGAAATCACAAATATGAAGGATGCAAAGATGGTCTTAAAAAGAGCCCCGAATTTATACAGAATACTTAGAAACGATAAAGGGGTAGTTAGAAAAGAAAATAAGGCGGGTGTGTACAAGATTCCCTACGAGAACCAGCTTTTAGGAATTAAGAAAGAATATGTAGGGGTTACAACTACATACCCTACATATTTTCAGAAGGCGGGTGTGTACAAGATTCCCTACGAGAACCAGCTTTTAGGAATTAAGAAAGAATATGTAGGGGTTACAACTAGGAACCTAGGTTTAAGGATCAAAGAACACCAATATGATATCAGAAAAGGTTCTAATGCGACAGTTTTGGCCCAGATGGCGCAGGCAGAAGGTTCATTGGTACATTGGGATAAAGCCGAAATCCTGAAGCAGATACACTCGCCGGCATTGGCAAGAACAGCTGAAAAAATAGAAATCTATAGAAGCAAACTTGAAGAAAAATATATTAATGCAAGAGATGCGGAGGGTCTTCCTTCCGCTTGGAAGTTTGCGGTTAAAAGCTTAAAAAAAGCGCAGGAAATTTAGTATGAAATAATAAGCTCTATATAGTTAGGCAGACGATATTATTTAGTAATGATATTATGTTATTTATTTTGAANTGTGATTAAGGTCAGCATTTGGTGTCCCTCCAAATTGTGGTGTTAAGTAAGAAAGCGGCAACTAACGAGCGACGATTTTACTACATACATTTGGTATAAAAGTATTCAAAATTTAATTAATTATAGCAGTGTTAAACTGTTCAACAGGCTTTGACATACAGTTTAAATTGATTTGTTGCATTATAATTACCCTTAATCGCAAGCGGATGAATCAATTTTTATTGGTGATGATCCTAATCCCACTTTACCCTTTTACAGTACGCAATAGGGCAACATCGACCATGCTGACGATACCTGTGCTCAGTATTCTAATCGCCTTCTTGTCGTAGCCCAACGTAGCTGCATCAGTGACAGTGCCTAGTTAAAGGCGTTCAAGAAAATGACCGCCAAAGAATCGGGACCCCAGGTGACCCTAGTCACTCAATGTGCCAGATTTCAGTTGAAGTTTCATCATCTCTTCTTCCAACTGTTACTTTTCGTTGGGCCCGCTCGCTGTTCTAAACAATATTAAAAATTAATCAGGAGGACATTCAACCCGGACCAAACACGAGGTCACTACAGGTCAGACTTATCACTCTGTGCCTCCCAGAAGGGGTTTCAATTGGTGTGGAGCGCCGTAGCCCTGTCTACATCTACAATATACATATTATATATTATATATATATATATACATACAATAAAGCGAACTGTAATGCACTGTGATGTCATAAACTAGTCACCATGCTTAGTTTGTACGTAGCAAGAGGAAGAACTAAAGCACACTTCTTAAATTTGCTCTTGTACATATCATTTTTACATTCACCAAATTCCTTTTATTTTATTTTAAATGTTTTTCTCCTCATATTTTACTTCTTTTTGTGTGTGGTTCCTAGTCATCGATAAGGGACTTTTAAAAGAATACTAACCGTAAAAAAGCAAAAAAAAAAAGAAAAAGAAAAAAAATAATAATAGGGGTGCCGTGAATTTTGTTTAATAATTTCAGTGTGCCACCAGACAAAAAAGTTTGAGAAACACTGCTTTAACCTAACTTTAAAACATTAGAAAAACTAAAGTTTAGTAGTGTTTACTTGTATATCGACAAAATTTGCTAAAAACGTTTACTATTTTTAAATGAAATAATTCTTCTTGACTAGTGCCAGCCTCATAATTCTTTTTCAATTGTATAACGTAGCCTACACTTTTTTCTGTAACTGTTAATTTAAAGTATTTTAAATTAAGAAGGTCTCGTGGGCGTGCCAAGTGAAGTTATGCGAAAAATGAAGACCGAGGATGCGGAGAGAAGTGCGCTGAGGGATATTATCTGAGTTAAGAGACAAAGTGGAGGGCGGTGAAGTTTGGCAGAAAAATTGACGGAAGCGCTTTTAGTGGCAGAAAAGAATAAACTCCATGTGGTTGCCCAATGTTCAAGGTGGTCCAGAGCTAATTGAGCTTTGCGAGCTGCTTGAGAAGGCCTTGTACTCGAAGTGAGAATGTATAGATCGTCCGCGTAAAGGACGGCAGTGACATTGGGGGGAGAGCGGTCCAAAGGTNATTTAGAATTTAATTTTAAAAAAATAAATTGGATGAGAGATGATTTACTAATATAAAGGAGTGCTGCCCAAAAGTCAATTAACCAAAGTTATAGTTTAAATAATAATAAAAAAATTGTTTTGGAACAGCTGAATTTTATTTCCAAGTAAATCAAATTGACTTTTGAGTCACCTTGTACAATACGACCCATTTGCATTTGGTAAAAAATTAATTTAATTTAAAACCTGTCAAAAACGGAAACCTTCCAAACCGGAAGAGATATTCGATACCGCTATATTCCGCTATACACAGGTTTAACTGTATTCATTCTTTTTTAGTAGTGTTTAGCTCGAAACCATACATTCAATTTGCATTAGTTAAAAGTTTAAACTAGTTACAAAAGTTTTTGCCATATAATCATGTTAGAAAAATCTAATTATTTAAATTTAACTCCTAAATCTGTTTTTTTTTTTCTAACTTTAAAAACCTCGTTATAGCAACATGAATATTTATTAGTTATGGTTTTTAAAATTAAATCAGAAGTGGAAAAATTAAATAAAACTTTATACATATATTTTTTAAAGATAAAGAAATTTATTTTTATAGCACAAATAAGATATATATATTTATTTTAAGTGATAATGTCCTTAGTCATTTGATCCTAATAAGATTGATTGGTTAAAGATATATATAACAACCGACAAAGTAATATATAGGGCCTATATATTATATATATAACTTAAAAAGAAATATAAAATTTAAAAAGAAAAATAAACAAATTTTATAATTAAAAAGTTTTTTTAAAAATATAAATTACGTTAATACAGAGCATATATATAACTTAACATTATGATGCATTCAATAAGATATAAAATTCTTTAAATAATTTACTTAAAATATTTTACAATTTATACATATTTCTATCTTAAAAACACTAAAGCGATTTAATATTTATTGAAAGAGTTGTACAATCTTATTTTATTATCCATTAAAACTTTAGTAGATATAAAGTACAATAATTTTAATTTAATATTGTGAATAATATTCTCGAGAAAAAATTTATTTGAATAAAAAATAAAATAAATTCATAAATATTAAATATAATTTCTGTAAGAAACTTTTCTTAGCAAAATAATCAAATATATTTTGAATTATTTATGTTTATTTTCTAGAAGGAATATATACATATATTCTAAGGAATATTATGTATGTCTGTTAAGAAATAATGATTATTTTGTATTTCAAGTTGATATTAATCTATTCGGATGCTTAAAGTAAATAAAGTGTGGTAGGTCATACACTTATAAATTTTTATCAAAGCAAGCTTTATTCATCTGCTGTGTAGCCAAATAAAATTATAGCTATAGTGCGTATTCTTAATCGTAAAACAATTGTAAAACTAAATATTAAATTTAATTTTAGTTTAGTTTTAAAGTAAAGGAATTAAATTTTTCTAATTTATCCGAATTTATAAAACTTTTAAATCTATAGACAGGAATTTAATAGAGGAGAATAAGACAACAGTCAGATATATCAATGTTGACGGACTGATAACAGCCGCATCGTTTTAAATATTAATTGAAGTCTAAAGGAGGCATTCGTAAAGCATTTATAGTACATAAAACTATTTAAGAGTGTTCACATGAAATAGACCCACCAGTGCCCGAGTGGATAAAATCACTAAACACAGTTAGACGTGGGTTCGCGCCTGGTTAACAGGCTAGACTCATGGAGTTTACCGGATTTTTTCACGTATGTTACACCTAAATAGGGGCCAGTTTTTCATAGGCATCCTCCCTCGGCAGGTCGCCCACGTGTCGCATTTCCGTATATAAATAAACCAATTATAAAAGCAGTGATAACTATTGTTTTATCTTAGACTTTTATTGCTGTAGTTGATCTGTTGACATGGTTGGTTAGTTCATACGACATGTAGTTGAATTACTTCTCTCGGCCTTACTTGTTCAAGTAATTGTTCAATAGATGAGAAAAACAATGCTGATAAAAATTTTAATAATTTATGAAAGGTTAGGCTTATTTCTTTGTAAACGATGGTTTATACCATCACTTTAATTAAATAAGTTTTTTCCGATTCATCCTATCTGTATAGTACCCTATTGGGATTTTTTCTCCACCTCATTCCTTCTTTCTTCCTTCCTTTCAGCCTAAACCTTTAAGTAGGTTCTACCTCTACTAATAATAATAGCAAAATTGAAATAATTCGCTTTAAATCACTCTTACGAATAATAATTTCTTGTAATTTACGTTTTCTTTTAATAAAAAAGGACAGTAATTTTTAAAATTTATACTAGCCTGCTCGGCTTCATAAAATATAATTTATTATTAATTAATATATTTTGCTCGTTAATTATCATTACATTAATAAAATATGTGCTATATTTTATGTATTACTTTATTAAAGTTAGTAGGAATTGCAAATACGAAACGACCATAAAACAATAAAAATAAATTTATTCCTCAATTTGAATTACCATAATTTTATTGTAAGAATATAATTGAATTTTTTTTATAATTACATTTTTATACATAATATATAATGTTATATATTGTGTACGTAATATATAACCTAGTTGCTATATAGTTGAGATGGAGAAACACACCACACACACATAAACACAACTAAAACACTTGGGTATAATAAAAATTAATTTTTATTTAATTATTTTTATGCTCGAATAGCCATCTTTTGTATTTTACAACAGATAAGATAGCTCATAGAGTAATATTCCCTACCTAGACATGCATTATAAACTTTCTTCTATATCCTTTCTTTTATAATGTTAACTTACAATTTTTCCATTTTCAAAAGATGAACTTTACAGAAAGAAAGGAGTTTTCTCTCTTCCTATATAATAAAAGATTTCGTGAGACATGTTTACAACAGCACAAAACACAGTTACTTATTTACAATTTTGTTCTTCAATTCCGAAACATATGAAATATTAAAATGATTTGGAAAGAGAAAAGGATGTAGAGTAAAATAAAAAATATCATTTATATGAATTTCTATATTCAGTCACTCCCAGAAAATTGAATAAAAAATATTAAAGTTAATATAAAATTCATATTAACGAAGAAAACTTTGAAGATGACAATTATTTCTTTAGTACAATCTTCTATAATTTACACCGTTCAAGATATAAAACAGAGCTTCTCATACACATAAATTAAACAAGATTAGGGCCTCGCTCTCCGAAGGGCCTCCATAAACAATTCGTACCTATTGTCAATTATTGCTTGATGTAGGGAAAGAGATTTCATATATTATAGCTTAGGGCCAAAATAATGTAAATTAATCCATACATAGAAGATACGTCAGTTGTATAAAATTTAATATTTATAATTAAATTTAAAATAAGAAAAGATTTCTTATATCTTCACCTTTAAAAATTACAATATATAAGGAAAAAAAAGAGGATGAGAAGTCTAAGAAGGATGAGAAGTCTAAGAAGGCCGAGTAGGATGAGAAGTCTAAGAAGAGAATTGAAACAGTAGTGAAGAGGACATCGATACTGGAATTCAATAAAACAAGTTTGTATTGACAATATGAAAATAAAAATTACAATAATAAGGGAATTGATGATCTTTTACCACGAAAATATTTGTTCGATAACTCTATTGGCCATCCTACAGTGTTTAGTAAAGTATTTGAAAATAACACTTGTTAATATTATAGAGGGATTTAGGCGAAAGAAGATTTGGACTTACATAAAAATATGATTTTATCAGAGAAAAAAGATTAGTGCTGGGTAATATTCCAATGATAATCTTCTTACTGGAAATTCTCTCTATATTATTTGCAATTCTTAATTCTGGATATAAAAGTATCCAAGTGCAGTAAATCCCAATTAATATCAAGATTCAATTCCAGATTTTCTTAAAATATGTGATGTACTTCCATCTTTAAAATATTTATTTAATTTTGACTGTAGGGAGTGACACAAAAGTTAATTAACCGTGGAACATCCAAAAAATACATGCATAATCTATATATTTGTGTTGGGTATATTGTGTCCATGTATAAATGCAAAATACAATGTTTTGTGTTTTCACGATGCTTGTAAAGTTGAATCATGTAGTATACTTGTAAGTAATTTGTGTATTGAACAAGAAGAATCTAAATTTAAACAATATAAAAGTAACTACAGATGTAATTAAATCAATTGTATTTTTTAATGATGTTTTTGCCAAGTTTTGCAAAACACGATGGAATCTTGACATAGTAAACTCTCAATAGAGTAATCCTCTGAGAGTTCTCTACATATTAATAAACTCTGAA
Source organism: Centruroides sculpturatus (assembly GCF_000671375.1). Classification (NCBI taxonomy): domain Eukaryota; kingdom Metazoa; phylum Arthropoda; class Arachnida; order Scorpiones; family Buthidae; genus Centruroides; species Centruroides sculpturatus. Next base: position 275,912 of record NW_019384424.1, on the reverse strand, counting down.
ATTCTCAAAGAACTCTCAAATCTAACTTATTTACCATATCAAAAAAAAAGTCCAGTTTAAGGGTCAAGTTTAATTTTTATATAATTAAATTAATTTTATAGAAATAATAAAATTTATATTATATTACCACATGTGAATATATTAAGAACAAACAAGTGTTAACGTAATAAATTTAATAATATAAAATGACTAGAATACTCTTATTCGTGTCATGTTTTCTAAAGAGAATTAAAATATACATTTCATATAAAAAATATAAATAAGAAACTCACTTCGCAACAAATAAGTATTTCGAATATACAGTACATAAGTATTTATGTATGCATTTGACCATCACACATTTGAATTTTTTTGAAGTATGAATAAGAAAACATTGGCATTTCAAAGTATTTCAACAAATAAATAAATATCGAATCGTATAATTAAGATTAAAAAAATAAAAATATCATAATTAACATCTTCCTTAATTATAAAAGTTGAGATTTAATCCCCAGATAGACGAGGTCTGCAGACATATTTTCCACGACCGAGTCAGGAAGGCCCTAAATTCAGTCTTCTATGTAAACGCTTGACACGAAAGTAATATAAAAATCAATTTTTATCTCTTGCTAAACATTAGTTTTTCTGTTTTATTAATTTTTATTCGTATATTTTATAGTAGGGCCTTATATTTGTGAGTGATTTAATCTATCTCATTCCAGCTCATGGTATAGATTCGGCGAACTTGATTGTATTCCGACCTTTGTGCCAGGATTATCCTGAATTGTTGTGTCCTGAGTTATAATAAACGAAGCTTCTTCCCTCCACTAAATAATAATAAATTTAAAAATATAAAGACTAACCTATACTCTCGTAACATGAGGTTTTAGTTTAACTGTAAATCCGGACTGCCATGGAATCAGATAACAATTTTAAATATTTTTTTTTATAAGAGTTTTATTATTTGCTTGAAAGAATATTCTATAACATTTTTTATATATTACATGAAATATTGTTTAAAGTAAATATAATCCATAATAAGAATTCTACATCGCGATATTGAAAAAGTATTGATTCAATAAAAGTAATATTTATTTTTTTTAAATATTCTAAAACAAATTCTAAAAACGAAAAGTAGAATTTCTGACTGAAGAAAAATAATATAAAACAAAATAAAAAAGCTGACAAGGGATCTTGCTCGACTTTCCCAGCACTCGAATAGGAGGACATTTGGAACAGGTGGTCGGTGTTCGCGCCTGGCCAACTAGCTGACCACGTGGAATTTTCTGGGTTTTCTTCACTTAATAACACCTAAATATGGACAGTTTCCAACAAAAGACTTCTCGACAGAATGTTCATTGTTGCGTTGCTGTACACGAATAAAATCAATCGAACAGGAGTTTAAGGAGAAAATTAGAAAGTCCGATCATTTTCAATTTTACTAGGATATAAAATTTAAATCATAACTAAAGCTTAAAAAGAATAATGTTCTTGAATTTTAAATATTTAAACTAAAAAAATACTCTATGACACTAGCTAAAAGTTACAATTGTGTATGGCGCTTTCTGTTACGAGATGTTATTAAAAAATAACTTTTATATTATTAATTATTATTAATATAAAAAGAGAAAATGCTTAATTTTTAGGGTAGAGATGAGATTTTAAAAATGTTGTAAATACCAATAGGAAGTGAAATTATCATTAAGTTCGACTCCACTCGAGATATGATATATGACCCCACTCTATCTCCCCATTCCTCGACTTTTAACTACCAAAATTTAGTAGAATCCATTCTTATTATATACAAGTTATAATGCCAAATTTCGCTTCTTAATCTCTATCATATCCTGCGATATTAANGTAAATTTATGTTACGAAATATATTTTAGGATTTAAACAATATTTATTTTTTAATTTTCACTAAAATTTCACATGTAATAATTCCTTCAATTATAAATATGACCTTGGATTTTCTCTTTTGATAAGTCTTTGAAGTGTTCAGTCCATCGATCGCTGTTTTCTGCTCGGTTAATCTTTACTAGTTATTAAAATTTAATCTTGTACTGTTGTACGAAACCTCGCGAGCAAATTTCCAAGTTTCCACTTTAAGAATTATTGAATATGTAACGTAATATTTAATTAAAATTGTATCAAACTCAATATCAAAGCGACAACGTCACAGTAGAGAGTCCAATATTAGGCTTCGAAACTTAAACATTAAAACTTCATCAAACAGAAAAATAATGATGTTAATTCAATATATCGTACAGTCTCGATATAACGAACTTATTAAACGTTTATTATATCGAGATTTTGCTATATACAATACATAAATAACAGAAAAGATCAACAAAATTATTCACTACATCGGATGTCACTATATCGAGAATTTACCTTATGTAAAAAATCAGCTTGATGCTTATATCTAAAAATTCTGTTTTATGTTTTCTGTATTATACACAGTATTTTGTATCAATTAAAAATATATAAATATTATCCCCAATAAATAAATTTTTATTAAAATGTAAAATAAATAAATTTAGAATATTACCAACGATTTTGATGTTTTGACTTTTATAAAATTCCAAGAGGGATTTTATTAATGTTGCACGTGGTATTTGCATGAACAATTACTGTAATATACCATTTTAGCTTTATACAAGAAGGAATATTTAATGCAAATAATTAATTTTGTGTAATATTCTATGTTATAAATGTGCAAGAGAGGAAGAAAATAGAATTAAAAAAGTCTTAAGTATATTCTTTATTGTTGCCACAAATAATTCAAGCACAGAGCGTGTACTCTATGTCTTTTTTTGTTAAACATTGAAAATAGATACGTAACACCTATATTATGTTAAATAATATAAATAAATAAATATATAATATATATATATATAATGTANTAGGAAGTGAAATTATCATTAAGTTCGACTCCACTCGAGATATGATATATGACCCCACTCTATCTCCCCATTCCTCGACTTTTAACTACCAAAATTTAGTAGAATCCATTCTTATTATATACAAGTTATAATGCCAAATTTCGCTTCTTAATCTCTATCATATCCTGCGATATTAAGCGAAATAGTCTCCAAAACACAAACTAATTTTTTTTTGTCTTTTTGGGTTTCACGGAGTTTCAAAAGATGAAAATTTGTAAAAAAAAAAAAAAAAAAATTCGAAGGGCCAAATTTAACACGATTACAATACTTTCTCGTGTCTTTCGATTAAAATATTCAATTATAGATTTTAATTCAAAATAAAAATGAATATATTATTATTATTTGTTTAAAACTAAATTTTTTAAAAAATATTCTTATAATTTTACCCCTATTTTTATTATTTTATCCTTGAAATTGTAAATTTCTATCATAGTAAATTGTCATTTTGGAAATGCCAAATCACAATCCATGTTATAAAATGAAAAATAGGCGAGACATTTCGTGATATAAATGTCAAAAATATAAAATTCACTATTTTCAGTCTTGAATGAATTTTGCATTACAGAAAATCGACGTGGTTGGTTTCGAAAAGTATTTCTCTATTTTTAGACACGGAGAATATATTTCCCTCTATTTTAAGTTTGTATATATTATGCTTGTATGGTATAATACTGCGTTATAAACGGGAACGTATGCTATATTATCCGTTATCAGAATGCTTCTACCAATGGATTGCACGGATAAGTGAAGTTAGGGACATGGTAGTTCTTCAACATGAATTCGAACGATAATAAATTTATGGTTGAGACGATTTGAAGTGAAGAATTCCTAGCAAAGAATTACTGTTTGTAAAAGAGAAAAGACAATAAAATAATATTTTTCATGATCATGTTAGGGTAATTTGGTTACATTGCAATGAATATTTTTTAAATGTGACAAACTAGCAAATTCTAACAAAACTGAAAATGAGATGTTAAGATTTTTTACAACGCAAAGTGATACTTCGCAACTCAAATTCAATTCATTCCTTGAGCGCCAGAAACTTCGAGTTCCAAAACAAATTTTTCATAAGGAATAAAGTAAATTAATCCCGTTTTCACATCCACAAAATGCTAATTTTAACTGTAAAAAGTCATAATTTAAACTAAAATAACACAAGTAAATGTCCTACTTAATGCAATAAAATCCAGTAGATGAACTCTGCACATATATTAAAAAATAAAATATTGAAAAAAATTAAAAAATTGTGTTTANAATTTTAAGTTTTGTATAATGGATTCTTTCAAATAATATCTTAAAATAAAAAATTCTAAGTTAATTCTTTTTTAATTCAATAAATAATCACATATGTAAACCGTACAGTACATTAAATACAGCTACATTTGCATTAATTTATAACATTTTCCGCCATTTAAATTGGCAGTAAATCGAGACTGGCGCTAAACCGAAGTATCTCAATCAATAAAAATTATATATAGTGAGAATAAATTGAAGTTTGAAAATTACGTGATTGGATGCTAACAATGTTATTTATAGTACAAATTCGTAATTTACTAATGTACTTTCGTACGACTGTAAAAATGTTAAAATTTAGTTCAATATCGAGACTCTTCTCGGTATAGTGAACTCTTACTCATTCACTACATCGAAAGTTCGTTATGTACAGTACATTAAGAATAGCAAGGATCAACAGAATTGTTCGCTATATTAAAGATGGTCACTGTATCTGATTAATGCTGTTGCTGATTATTTCCTAGAAACAAAAAAGGAATAAATTTCAACAATTACTTTTAATAATTAAATTAGTTTCAATTTTCTACAAAGTTTTAAAAGCAATATGAAGTTGTTCTTTAAGTTCTGTTGTTTAAATTTAATTCAATTAAGTAAAATTGGATTGCGATTCAATGAAGTCGATTGAACACATTCAGTAAAATATTTACAAAGTCGAAACTATTTCTTCAGACTTAAGTAATGCTTTTTAAATTAAATTATATTAGAAAATTAATTAATCCTCTTGACGATTAAATGATAATAAAATGTATTAAATCATTTCTTATTAGAGAAATGATTATTATGTTTACCTAATTATGATTAGCAAGATGTATAATGATGCCATTTACGAATGTCAATTTATGATTTTGTTTAAAATTTATTTTTATTACAGTAAATTGTACTTATTATTTTGTATCTCGTTGGTAAAAGTTCCTTTTGAGAGTCATACTTAAGACACAGAAACATGAGGCGCCAGCCTGAGGCCTGAAGATATAGGGGTCCCCAATAAAGTTAATGATAAAACTAGTCATGCAAAGATACATCAATACATAGAGCCCGAGTGCAACAAGAAATTAGACTCTAGAGATTTCAAATAAAAATATTTTTTTTTTAGATTCTGATATCTATAAAGGGGCCACAAGTAGAGTTCTTCGTGTCTCGAATCACGAGGAGTGTAAGTTTATTTGTATATAGAAACATGACATGTAGACAATCGGTCCAGGGGTGCCTCCCTGGAGGACTTTCCGTAATAAACTGGCCCTACAAACATGAAGAAAACCCGGAAAAATCCATGTGGTCAGTCCGTTTTCGAGGCTCAAACCCACGATCAGTTTCAGTGGTGTTATCCACTCGACTACTAGAGTGTAGGTACTTTCGAGTTTCTGATTCCCCAGTAAAGTGGAATTAATTTGAAATATTGCCAAATTTAAACGACTATTTTTTAATAGAACACAATTCTTATACAGTTTTTTTAATACTTGACAGAAATTGTGATAATCCAACTCACTAGTGTCCAAATTAAGAAATTTCCTATTCCAACTCACGTGTCAAAGAGCTTAAAATTGATTTATAGATTAACATAGAACAAACGACTTTAAGCATTAATGAGAATTTAACCTCTTAACTAAGTAAGTGCAGCCAAGTAAATTGAATATTCATCTGACACTTGGTTAAAGATTGTTTTCGTTTCTGTTGTTGATAGAATCCAATCGATCTGAAGAGCAGCTAAATATAACTTAAGATACGAAAAAAATATAGCAAGAAGATTAATTTGACCGTTTAAAATACATTAATTTACAATTATATTTTATTGATTTAATAATTAGATCTTTTTATTTAATTGTAGTTAAATTTACACGTAAGTTAATCATTTTTCGCAAACATTTTCTGTCGAATTTTATTTACCGTTAATAATTTATATAAAATTAAAATTTGATGCTTTTATATTTTAATTTATTAATTTAATTTTTAAAAAGTTAATAGCATTATAAAGCTAATTAAAATTAATTTATCGCATAGATATTTGATATTAAATACCAAATTTTTAAACTGATGAGGATGAAGGAAGAGGATGAAGATGACGAGAATGAGGATGCAGAAAAGGATAATGATAATTATGTTGGAAAATATTTTAAAATAAAACTTTAAACTCAAATTATTATTACATAAAAGTAATTCTCCACTCTTACAATTTATCAAACATATTAGCATTTTCCTGTGACGATCTGTCAAATCAATCAAAAATATTAGCATAAAACTTATTCTTTTAAGTAAAAAATAAATCATCTTACACTAATTTGAATTTAGAAGACTTTAGAATTCATTCAGCGCATTAATTAGTAAAATTTCACTATTATTTTCAGCTGGAGAGAAATTTTGGATGAAAAAAATATATAACTGTATAAAATGCGAAAATTATTAAATTTAAATATAAAAACATTTTTATATTTGCCTTTAATATAATCATATAAATCATTAACTTGATTATAATAAAATTATTAATAAATACATTTTATAGAAATAAATCCAGGAAGAAATTTACATTTATTGCCAATATTTAAGCAAAGGATTGCAGAAAATAGTGTAAACTTTGAAAGAAATAGTCCACGTTTTTCAAAATGTTGGAAACACTTCGTAAATTGAATTATTAAGCCAACATTTCAAAAATGAATGGCAGAATTACATTATTACCGGCGGATCTATCAGAAAAGAAAGCACACTTTGTGAGAGTAAGATGCATGCTTCGTTGTTACAGGAATCGGTTCAGTAATTATGACACAGATTTTAAAATTAGTATATCATGAAAAGTGAGAAGAAACATTTCGTAATTTAAGAAACGTATTTCGAAATTAGAGTAAAAGTTTCTAGCGATTTCAAGGATTACAGCTGAAAAACACAAGTTGGATAAAACCGAGTGGATAGAGCCACTAAACACTTGTAAACACTTAGTCGTGAGTTCGCACCTCGCTAAGCTGCTGGCTAAGTGAACATTTCTGACACCTAAATAGGAGTAGTTTCTCATAGGGGAGACAGATCATAAAGAGCTAAATGGCTAAGTTTTCTAATTCATAGTAACAAACTTTCAAGACAAGAAAGGAGCTCACCGTTACTGCCAAGACAGGTTATAGTGATGTGTATATTGTTCTAAATCTGTACTTTTTCACTCTCGTTTCTTTTTGTATACCTTTCCGTATGTCTATTGAAGGAAGAACTTATTCTCTATGTTTATTAAATACCTATAGACAGTAGTTTTAATGACAGTAAAATTCTATGCAGTTTCCAGTGCTTTAACACTATTTTCAGGAATTTGTAATAAAATTTTAATTTAATCAATCGATTTTCTTCGATTTCCTACCGTAATTAAACCCACTATCAGATAAGGAGTGAGGTGATTGTCTTTCAAAGTTTGGGTGCAGGAGTCTATATGTCGCAGAACGAAGCTCAGTTTTTATCATTGAAGAAAACGTGCATTGTTTTTTATATATACACTTCAATTTGCTTTCTACACAGAAATTCAAAATAAGATTACATTTTGCATACGCTTATGAGGTACTTCATAAAAGCATACACCATTATTTTTCCGGCTGATATATATAACAGATGGAAGTATGGCGATCGGTCGAAGAATGAATCTCCAACCAAGATTTTTACAATTTTGAAGGACCCTGAAACGTCGAGAAATGCAAAAAATTCGGGGATAATTTTTTTATGTATAAATGTTAGTGTGTGGGGAGCACGATTTTGTTCATGCTCTTTGAAGCTTAATAACTCCTATGCTTTTCGTCGGAAATTTCTGAAATTTTGAAGGGAGGTTTGTGTATTAGGGAGATTGATGCTATTAAATTTTGGTGATTAAAGGTCGAGGATTAGGGAGATAATGGGGGTCGTATATATCTCCAGTAGTGTCGGATTTAATGACGATTTTACTCATTATTAGCATTTACAGTTTTTTATAAAACCCATCCCTATCCTCATAATGAAGATTTTTTGCCATTTTATAATAGTTAAAATTATAAAAAGCTTTTAAAATAAAATATGATAACAGATGACACCATTAAAATTTTAAATGTTGCCGGGAAAGTTGAGCAACTCGTTGCTGGTTTATTCTAAAAATGCTTTCCGTTTTTATTTAAAAGAAACTTCAAAGTGCTTAAACGTTTCAAAATATTGAAATCTGTTCATTAATATTCACAATCATCGGCCATTTTCGTTTTGTTTTACAATCGCGTGCCATTAATTCGTAACAATTAGCATATTAGTTGAATTGTTTCCTCTAATCACCAAATATGTGCGTCTTATTACACAAAGCGTGCTCTTTCCTGATGAACATTCCTGTAATATCGCAATCGTGCCATCCATTTTTAAAATAATGGCTTAATATTTTTGAAATTTAGGAAATGTTTCCAACATTTTGGAAAACGTGGACTATTTCTCTCAAAGTTTAGATGAATTTCTATCAGCGGCCTATCAGAGGTCGCGTGTAAAGGTGCTCAAGTCTCACCAACAGGCTTGACACGTGGCATTTTCCGGGGTTTTTTCACCCAAATAGGAACCAATTATCCCATAGAAAGTCCTCTTGTAATGCACTGGATTCCGGGTCCTCCAGATGGTTGGCTGATACCATAACCATCTCGCACTTCCAACATCCAACCGTGTAATCTATTTATAGCGTGGCACATGTTGCCAACATTAGAAAATAAAATTAAGCTGCATTGTTGCCGACATGTTTGTTTCATTATCAGACCAATTCTTAAATTNAATTATATTTTGTTAAAAATATATTAAATATGTTATTATTTGATGTTTCATAAAAATATAAACCAATAAATTTATTAAATTAGGGAAAATTTTTTCATTCTGAAGGAGAAATACAGACAAATTTAAAAATATAAGAACACGTATTGTATTTTATGCCTAGGGTAGGGTCTAGTTAGTGAAAAACCTTTCATCCTTTCCTATCTTCTTACAATCTTCCATTGTGGACCATTTTTCAGTCTTTTTCTATCCTATGCCTCTTCTTTAATCTCATCTGACTCTCAACTTACTGCTTTCTATTTTCTGTTTATAACGTATACTTTATTTTACCTGTTTTTCTCCTTCAGATAAGAAATAATATATTCAAAGTCAATAAAATATCAATTATTGGATAACAATCTACGATTGAATCTTACAAAATTTAAAATTGCTATTTTTCAAAATAGTGGTTTAGGGGTGTCCCAATTTCGGTTGTTTCACAACATATTTAGGTGTGAACGTTAAAAGCAATGACAATTTTAATACTCATGTCAGGGTTTGTAGAGTTAATGCTGAGATAAAGTTGGATAAAGTTGTTCAAATGTGTAAGTCCGCATAATTGTGTTATTTCAGGAATCAGCTAAAATTATTTAACGCAGTTGTAGATTTTTCTCTTCTCTATTCCTCCGAAGTGTAGGGTTTCAGGAGGAGATTTTGGATATAGTATTACCTACTTTTGTTAAGAGATTGTATGGGCTCCCAAGATGTACTCTTGGATATTTAGTGTGTATGGAGTGTTCATTGGTTCCCATTGTCTTGCATAATCTTGATGGGTTTTTAAAACATTAAGCTTAAGAGAAGATCGTCTGAGCAAGATTTGTTTGTTTTGAAACGGTTAGAATTGCCCTTGATGAAGTATCTATCTGTTTGTGAAATATACGAGGAATGGGATTGATTTTGAATTTTTTTAAATTCAAATGAAGTTTATTTATTAAAGCTAAATAATTATGATAATTATATTTTTAAGCTGAATAATAGCATATTATCAAGCATCTATTGTTGGTGGTATAAAAATTTGAATAAATCTTTTTTCGACTGTTTTATTTATAACAGTAATCTTTCCTGTAATGTTATGGCAGTATTAACGCAAGTTAGATGTAATTCATTAAGTTTTTTAATGTAATTACAAAAGGAACATTTGCATATGTGGTACAGATTCATCATTGGATTCATATCACGTGATTGAAGTTTATGCCTTTTTGTCAAAACTACGTGAGGAGATTTTAATAATTTTAGGAAAGTAATGTCTGGTACTGATTCGTTTTTCAAGGTATTTATTTTTATTAAAACAGTTAAATTGTTTATCTCATGATGTTGGCTTTATGATAATTTCGCTTTTTTGTGTTTCTTTTTTAAATTCATAGTGAAAGCTATTAGTAATTTCATGTTAATTGAGCCCTGGGGGCAGTGGTTTGTGCGTTATTTAACCACCGGTTAGCTTTGGTTATTTGGAAGACTATCCGATTTGTGAATAAGAGATTAATCTGATTAATTTTTCATTTTATAGGTAAAATATAGCATAGTTTTCTGGTTATTTATTTATTTGTTTGTTTATTTTTTTATAGCTCTCCAAACTTTAGGTTTCTAATACAATTTCTTTTTTGATTTACGATTGTAATTTAGTTATAACTTATATATACTGGTTATTTATTTATTTGTTTGTTTATTTTTTGATAGCTCTCCAAACTTTAGGTTTCTAATACAATTTCTTTTTTGATTTACGATTGTAATTTAGTTATAACTTATATATATTTGTTTTATATTAACGGATATGTTATATGATCTTGTATGATTTTTTTTGTATATTTTTCCTCGCATCATGGTTGTACCAGTGTGCTTAAATACATAAAAATATATCAATTATTTGGATAAATATACGAAGTTCATAGGTCAGTCAAATGAAAAGTGAAAACAGTAGAAATTCATCGCGGAATAAAGGTTCAGTATGGGAGTGTCTCTTCATCAAATGTCAAGTGGCTTTTAAAGTTTGAAAATGGCATGACTTCTGTAGCTTATGCTTCGTGAACAAACCAGGCTCACCGAGTTGTGATGCCAGCTGAATTTAAACGTATTGTACAGGAAAATGGTCGTGTTACAGTAGAAGTGGTAGTTAAATTATTGAATATCAGTAATCGTTCAGCCCACCGTATCATCCATGTTGAACTTAATTTGGTACTTCTGCAACAAGACAATACTGGACCACATATTGCTCATTCTACAGTTGCAACTATCGATGAATTGTACGTAGAGTGAGTTCCATATCCTCTATACTTACCAGACTCACTTGTTTAAATCGTTTAAAGAGGCAGTGAGTGGCAAAGTTTTTACTTCAAATAAAGATGTGCAAAAGGCGATGCACGAGTGGCTGTAAGTAACCAAGAAAATTCTATTTCAGAAGAATCCATGGACTTTGTAACCGATTAAGAATATACATTGCAAGAAATGGAGACTAGTGAAGACTAGTATAGTTGTATGAGTTTATAATAAATACATTGGAATTTTATTTAGAAATTAATTTTTTCATTTGACTGCCTTTTATACAAATTCATTTATCTAAAATACATACTAACTTACTGTTTTTAATTCTTTTTTCATTTTTCTAGTAATATCGATACTTTTTCTGTGAAATCTTCTAATTGCAAATACTCTTCCACGATAAACTCCAATTTGAGTATATATTGTCGAATAGCGAAAATCTGCATCGGGATTTGAACTAAGAGAGATTTGGCTCGTTCTAATTAAAGGATGAAAGTTCTATGAAATATAATAATAAAATAGTTAATTATTTCTGTATTTAATACACTAAAATGCGTTATATTAGAAATTAAACTTTGATTAATGAATAGCTCAATTGGAAACCTTAAGTAAGAAGAAAAAAATAAATAAAACTATGTATACGGGATGGCTCAAAAATTAGTTAACTGCATTTTTATACAGATTTATTACAAGCGTTTTATAAAAGCGTGTTAAACAGGATGAATCTTTTTTTCTGTATTTGAATTAAAGCATTTGTATAAGACAGGAATTGTCTTACAATGGTTATCTTACTTTTGGGCCATTTTGTGTGTATATAGATCAAATATTTACTCTATTTGCTTTTCCTGATACAGCAGTCGGTGTATATTCATTAATTTGTATATCTTTATAGTCAATCTTCCAAATTAGACTATCCAATTCTTGTTCGTAGGACCAATATCTATAATAAATAAACAACACACTATAAAATATAATCATCATAGACTTTATATACTTTATATATAAAACTATACTATATGTTGTAACATATAGAAGTATATATTTTGAATAATTATCTGAATATAATTGGTAAAAGTTAAGAATTTTTATAAGTTTTATAATTTAGATTATTTACTTTAAACTAATAGTTTATAAAAAAAATATATTACCTGTATATTAAAAGGGAGAAAATTAGGAAGCCAATAGCTAAGCCTCCAGTGATCCCAAAGGCAAATTTCCATACTATCAAGAAAAGCAATTACTTGTAATTAATTGTAAAGTGACCTGAGTCTAATTATCGAAATACGTAATTATATCACAATTCACTTGTAATTAATGCTTGAAATTTCCCAGTGGTAAATATATGTACATAGATTAATTCATTAATTTAATAAATTGAGACAATTTAAACATTAAACTCTGCATAAAATACTAATTATCATAGTTTTTTAATTTTTATTATACATTTAAAGCTTTTTTGAAAACAATTTTAAATAAAATATGAAAAATAAAACTTATTTATATAAAAATATGCATTTTTCGATTAATTTAGATTAAATTAATTTATTTTTTCATTATTATGAAATAGTTAAATGTACAGTACCTTATATGTTATATAAAATAAAATAAAATTATATTATATGGATGTAATGATAATTAATAGTGCATTTAAATTAAATTTCATTAGCATATTTAAAAAAATCTAAATGATAATATAACCTGTAAATTTGGTAAATTGAAAAGGGAGGGAAGATGCAGATGAGATAACAAGTGGGGCAAGATGACTTGTTCTTCTACAGCATTATTATTATCGTGATTGTGATGGAAGTCTATAACGATTCCATTACCAAAAAATATTCTTCAAATTAAATATTTATAATTGTCAATTTACTCGACTTTATATCCTTCTTATTCCTCTTATAAGTGAAAAAATCCTATATTCATATTGTAATCTACTCTAAAATGAAATTAACTGTGCAAAAATAAAACTTTCTGAAACAGAAGACATTTAAAAAATAATCATATTGATAATTTTTAAAATATTTTATATACAGTATATATATTTTTAACTTAATAAAAGTAAAATGTATTTATCCATTTACCTTGTTCTAAGGTAAATGGATATACTTCGTGTATAAATGCATAGGCCTATGTATGTATACAGAGCATGAATTATATTGTTATTAAATAAATTGCTCTGTGATCAGTTATAACACGATTCATATCACCAATAATCAAGGTAATTGTAATTTATTTTTCTTTCATCAATAAGAGAAACGGTGCATTTCTCTCTGTAAAGGTTCTAACTTATAGATTAAAAATTATAGAAAAAAATTAAAATTCTTCCGAACTTACTTCCTATTCAAAGGATGATGCAGGATTCTCTCAAATCTTATATACTAAATAATACAGCAAGCCCTCGCTTTAACAACTTAATTGATTCCTGGTAAAAAAAGTCATCCGTCGTAAAGCGAGAACTGTATTTCCTGTGAGCTCAATTGAGATTAATGTAGGTATTTTAATTACATTATATTATACAGAATTAATAAAAATATGATAATGTACTTAAATACGGACTTAAAGCAAGAAAAATAGTCGTAAAAGTGGGGTTTAATGCATGTATACAGTATGTAATAAATCTTTAAATTAAATTTAATAAATTTATTTTCCAAATTCGTTAAATATAAATTAGTTAAATATATTATTTAGATTTAGTAGAATAAATTTAAATTAATTTACACTTTTTTTTTCAAGGCCTCTTCCCGCTCTGAGAGCACCAAGAGGCCTGATTAATTTACACTACATCATATGTTAAATCGATTTTAAATTATAATAATTCTATAATTAGAAAGTTTAGTAATAGGGAGTTACTATTTAATATAAAAATATCGAATTTATAATTAACCTAATTAAAATAATTAAATTTAACAAATATATTTAATGTTAATTAATACATCGATTGTCATTAGTAGATCGCGAGATACATGTTGAAACTTATATAAGACTTCTTACTATTTTCATCTTATATTTAAACAGGATTATTGACTAACGAAGAAACAGAAAAATATTAATTACACACTCGAAGTTTCTATTTGAAGTATTCATAATTAATTTTTAGAACTATTAAAAATTAATTTTTATATAAATATAAAATTACATACGAAGATAAATGCATTAAATCAACATGTCGAATAACAAAATCATTCATGATAATAACAATTTATATGGAAAAAATATAGATTTTTTTTTCAATGTTTTATTTCTTTACATTGTAAATTTATGTTAAGAAATATATTTTAGGATTTAAACAATATTTATTTTTTAATTTTCACTAACATTTCACATGTAATAATTCCTTCAATTATAAATATGACCTTGGATTTTCTCTTTTGATAAGTCTTTGAAGTGTTCAGTCCATCGATCGCTGTTTTCTGCTCGGTTAATCTTTACTAGTTATTAAAATTTAATCTTGTACTGTTGTACGAAACCTCGCGAGCAAATTTCCAAGTTTCCACTTTAAGAATTATTGAATATGTAACGTAATATTTAATTAAAATTGTATCAAACTCAATATCAAAGCGACAACGTCACAGTAGAGAGTCCAATATTAGGCTTCGAAACTTAAACATTAAAACTTCATCAAACAGAAAAATAATGATGTTAATTCAATATATCGTACAGTCTCGATATAACGAACTTATTAAACGTTTATTATATCGAGATTTTGCTATATACAATACATAAATAACAGAAAAGATCAACAAAATTATTCACTACATCGGATGTCACTATATCGAGAATTTACCTTATGTAAAAAATCAGCTTGATGCTTATATCTAAAAATTCTGTTTTATGTTTTCTGTATTATACACAGTATTTTGTATCAATTAAAAATATATAAATATTATCCCCAATAAATAAATTTTTATTAAAATGTAAAATAAATAAATTTAGAATATGACCAACGATTTTAATGTTTTGACTTTTATAAAATTCCAAGAGGGATTTTATTAATGTTGCACGTGGTATTTGCATGAACAATTACTGTAATATACCATTTTAGCTTTATACAAGAAGGAATATTTAATGCAAATAATTAATTTTGTGTAATATTCTATGTTATAAATGTGCAAGAGAGGAAGAAAATAGAATTAAAAAAGTCTTAAGTATATTCTTTATTGTTGCCACAAATAATTCAAGCACAGAGCGTGTACTCTATGTCTTTTTTTGTTAAACATTGAAAATAGATACGTAACACCTATATTATGTTAAATAATATAAATAAATAAATATATAATATATATATATATAATGTA
>NW_019384424.1:244896-260155 GCF_000671375.1 Centruroides sculpturatus | reverse complement strand
AACATAATAATAATAATTTAAAAATTCAAATTTAGTCCTTCAAAGTTTTATTTTTTACACAATTTTTTAAACAAATTTCTTTTAAAATATAAGCATAAATATTTTCATATTTTATAACTTTAATAAAAAATTTATTTATCTAATAATAATATATACAGATATTTGAATATATTTTTTTACATTATTCTATATTGTATAAAACTTCTTTGTCGTGGGATTTATTATTCTTTTCATCATTCAAAACTTATTAAAAGAGTATAAAAAGATTTCAAAAAAGTAATACGTTAACGTCATTCTCCTGTTATAATTGAATTTTTTTTAATATATATTTGTATACAAAATCCATTATACAAAATTTAAAATTATTCAAATTTTAAGTTTTGTATAATGGATTCTTTCAAATAATATCTTAAAATAAAAAATTCTAAGTTAATTCTTTTTTAATTCAATAAATAATCACATATGTAAACCGTACAGTACATTAAATACAGCTACATTTGCATTAATTTATAACGTTTTCCGCCATTTAAATTGGCAGTAAATCGAGACTGGCGCTAAACCGAAGTATCTCAATCAATAAAAATTATATATAGTGAGAATAAATTGAAGTTTGAAAATTACGTGATTGGATGCTAACAATGTTATTTATAGTACAAATTCGTAATTTACTAATGTACTTTCGTACGACTGTAAAAATGTTAAAATTTAGTTCAATATCGAGACTCTTCTCGGTATAGTGAACTCTTACTCATTCACTACATCGAAAGTTCGTTATGTACAGTACATTAAGAATAGCAAGGATCAACAGAATTGTTCGCTATATTAAAGATGGTCACTGTATCTGATTAATGCTGTTGCTGATTATTTCCTAGAAACAAAAAAGGAATAAATTTCAACAATTACTTTTAATAATTAAATTAGTTTCAATTTTCTACAAAGTTTTAAAAGCAATATGAAGTTGTTCTTTAAGTTCTGTTGTTTAAATTTAATTCAATTAAGTAAAATTGGATTGCGATTCAATGAAGTCGATTGAACACATTCAGTAAAATATTTACAAAGTCGAAACTATTTCTTCAGACTTAAGTAATGCTTTTTAAATTAAATTATATTAGAAAATTAATTAATCCTCTTGACGATTAAATGATAATAAAATGTATTAAATCATTTCTTATTAGAGAAATGATTATTATGTTTACCTAATTATGATTAGCAAGATGTATAATGATGCCATTTACGAATGTCAATTTATGATTTTGTTTAAAATTTATTTTTATTACAGTAAATTGTACTTATTATTTTGTATCTCGTTGGTAAAAGTTCCTTTTGAGAGTCATACTTAAGACACAGAAACATGAGGCGCCAGCCTGAGGCCTGAAGATATAGGGGTCCCCAATAAAGTTAATGATAAAACTAGTCATGCAAAGATACATCAATACATAGAGCCCGAGTGCAACAAGAAATTAGACTCTAGAGATTTCAAATAAAAATATTTTTTTTTTAGATTCTGATATCTATAAAGGGGCCACAAGTAGAGTTCTTCGTGTCTCGAATCACGAGGAGTGTAAGTTTATTTGTATATAGAAACATGACATGTAGACAATCGGTCCAGGGGTGCCTCCCTGGAGGACTTTCCGTAATAAACTGGCCCTACAAACATGAAGAAAACCCGGAAAAATCCATGTGGTCAGTCCGTTTTCGAGGCTCAAACCCACGATCAGTTTCAGTGGTGTTATCCACTCGACTACTAGAGTGTAGGTACTTTCGAGTTTCTGATTCCCCAGTAAAGTGGAATTAATTTGAAATATTGCCAAATTTAAACGACTATTTTTTAATAGAACACAATTCTTATACAGTTTTTTTAATACTTGACAGAAATTGTGATAATCCAACTCACTAGTGTCCAAATTAAGAAATTTCCTATTCCAACTCACGTGTCAAAGAGCTTAAAATTGATTTATAGATTAACATAGAACAAACGACTTTAAGCATTAATGAGAATTTAACCTCTTAACTAAGTAAGTGCAGCCAAGTAAATTGAATATTCATCTGACACTTGGTTAAAGATTGTTTTCGTTTCTGTTGTTGATAGAATCCAATCGATCTGAAGAGCAGCTAAATATAACTTAAGATACGAAAAAAATAT
Organism: Centruroides sculpturatus; assembly: GCF_000671375.1. Classification (NCBI taxonomy): domain Eukaryota; kingdom Metazoa; phylum Arthropoda; class Arachnida; order Scorpiones; family Buthidae; genus Centruroides; species Centruroides sculpturatus. The sequence goes on along the minus strand of NW_019384424.1, from coordinate 258,012 downwards.
AGCAAGAAGATTAATTTGACCGTTTAAAATACATTAATTTACAATTATATTTTATTGATTTAATAATTAGATCTTTTTATTTAATTGTAGTTAAATTTACACGTAAGTTAATCATTTTTCGCAAACATTTTCTGTCGAATTTTATTTACCGTTAATAATTTATATAAAATTAAAATTTGATGCTTTTATATTTTAATTTATTAATTTAATTTTTAAAAAGTTAATAGCATTATAAAGCTAATTAAAATTAATTTATCGCATAGATATTTGATATTAAATACCAAATTTTTAAACTGATGAGGATGAAGGAAGAGGATGAAGATGACGAGAATGAGGATGCAGAAAAGGATAATGATAATTATGTTGGAAAATATTTTAAAATAAAACTTTAAACTCAAATTATTATTACATAAAAGTAATTCTCCACTCTTACAATTTATCAAACATATTAGCATTTTCCTGTGACGATCTGTCAAATCAATCAAAAATATTAGCATAAAACTTATTCTTTTAAGTAAAAAATAAATCATCTTACACTAATTTGAATTTAGAAGACTTTAGAATTCATTCAGCGCATTAATTAGTAAAATTTCACTATTATTTTCAGCTGGAGAGAAATTTTGGATGAAAAAAATATATAACTGTATAAAATGCGAAAATTATTAAATTTAAATATAAAAACATTTTTATATTTGCCTTTAATATAATCATATAAATCATTAACTTGATTATAATAAAATTATTAATAAATACATTTTATAGAAATAAATCCAGGAAGAAATTTACATTTATTGCCAATATTTAAGCAAAGGATTGCAGAAAATAGTGTAAACTTTGAAAGAAATAGTCCACGTTTTTCAAAATGTTGGAAACACTTCGTAAATTGAATTATTAAGCCAACATTTCAAAAATGAATGGCAGAATTACATTATTACCGGCGGATCTATCAGAAAAGAAAGCACACTTTGTGAGAGTAAGATGCATGCTTCGTTGTTACAGGAATCGGTTCAGTAATTATGACACAGATTTTAAAATTAGTATATCATGAAAAGTGAGAAGAAACATTTCGTAATTTAAGAAACGTATTTCGAAATTAGAGTAAAAGTTTCTAGCGATTTCAAGGATTACAGCTGAAAAACACAAGTTGGATAAAACCGAGTGGATAGAGCCACTAAACACTTGTAAACACTTAGTCGTGAGTTCGCACCTCGCTAAGCTGCTGGCTAAGTGAACATTTCTGACACCTAAATAGGAGTAGTTTCTCATAGGGGAGACAGATCATAAAGAGCTAAATGGCTAAGTTTTCTAATTCATAGTAACAAACTTTCAAGACAAGAAAGGAGCTCACCGTTACTGCCAAGACAGGTTATAGTGATGTGTATATTGTTCTAAATCTGTACTTTTTCACTCTCGTTTCTTTTTGTATACCTTTCCGTATGTCTATTGAAGGAAGAACTTATTCTCTATGTTTATTAAATACCTATAGACAGTAGTTTTAATGACAGTAAAATTCTATGCAGTTTCCAGTGCTTTAACACTATTTTCAGGAATTTGTAATAAAATTTTAATTTAATCAATCGATTTTCTTCGATTTCCTACCGTAATTAAACCCACTATCAGATAAGGAGTGAGGTGATTGTCTTTCAAAGTTTGGGTGCAGGAGTCTATATGTCGCAGAACGAAGCTCAGTTTTTATCATTGAAGAAAACGTGCATTGTTTTTTATATATACACTTCAATTTGCTTTCTACACAGAAATTCAAAATAAGATTACATTTTGCATACGCTTATGAGGTACTTCATAAAAGCATACACCATTATTTTTCCGGCTGATATATATAACAGATGGAAGTATGGCGATCGGTCGAAGAATGAATCTCCAACCAAGATTTTTACAATTTTGAAGGACCCTGAAACGTCGAGAAATGCAAAAAATTCGGGGATAATTTTTTTATGTATAAATGTTAGTGTGTGGGGAGCACGATTTTGTTCATGCTCTTTGAAGCTTAATAACTCCTATGCTTTTCGTCGGAAATTTCTGAAATTTTGAAGGGAGGTTTGTGTATTAGGGAGATTGATGCTATTAAATTTTGGTGATTAAAGGTCGAGGATTAGGGAGATAATGGGGGTCGTATATATCTCCAGTAGTGTCGGATTTAATGACGATTTTACTCATTATTAGCATTTACAGTTTTTTATAAAACCCATCCCTATCCTCATAATGAAGATTTTTTGCCATTTTATAATAGTTAAAATTATAAAAAGCTTTTAAAATAAAATATGATAACAGATGACACCATTAAAATTTTAAATGTTGCCGGGAAAGTTGAGCAACTCGTTGCTGGTTTATTCTAAAAATGCTTTCCGTTTTTATTTAAAAGAAACTTCAAAGTGCTTAAACGTTTCAAAATATTGAAATCTGTTCATTAATATTCACAATCATCGGCCATTTTCGTTTTGTTTTACAATCGCGTGCCATTAATTCGTAACAATTAGCATATTAGTTGAATTGTTTCCTCTAATCACCAAATATGTGCGTCTTATTACACAAAGCGTGCTCTTTCCTGATGAACATTCCTGTAATATCGCAATCGTGCCATCCATTTTTAAAATAATGGCTTAATATTTTTGAAATTTAGGAAATGTTTCCAACATTTTGGAAAACGTGGACTATTTCTCTCAAAGTTTAGATGAATTTCTATCAGCGGCCTATCAGAGGTCGCGTGTAAAGGTGCTCAAGTCTCACCAACAGGCTTGACACGTGGCATTTTCCGGGGTTTTTTCACCCAAATAGGAACCAATTATCCCATAGAAAGTCCTCTTGTAATGCACTGGATTCCGGGTCCTCCAGATGGTTGGCTGATACCATAACCATCTCGCACTTCCAACATCCAACCGTGTAATCTATTTATAGCGTGGCACATGTTGCCAACATTAGAAAATAAAATTAAGCTGCATTGTTGCCGACATGTTTGTTTCATTATCAGACCAATTCTTAAATTAAATTATATTTTATAATAAATTGATTAATTTATTCAACATTTAAAAAACTATATTAAATATCTGAAACTACAAGATCATTATCATTAATTATTAAAAATTTCTTTGGATATTATAGTGAATTTGGGTCATTTCTCATGTTTCAAACCTGATCAGAATCGTGTTGAGTGATACTCGAGACTGTTTATACAAATATACAAACGTTCTGCTTATTTATGGGTTTAAAATTATTTAAATTATTCTTTACTAATATATGTCTTCCCAAGTAATTGAAGGTTTTAATATTATTTTAAAGGTTTAAAATGGGAGAAGAAAAGAATATATTCTGTCTTAAAATTAATGAAATATTTTCTAATTTTTAAAAAATTGTGATAATTTAATTATGTAATTAACCATTTAACAGCTAGATTTATCATAAAAAATATTTATCTGGAAAAGTTTCATTAGAATTTCTTAAATCATTTACTTGTTAAATTGATACTTCATCGAAGAATTCTCTTTAACTTTATATACTTTTATTGAATTTATTCTTGATAAAATTTTGAAGTCGAACTTGATACTTAGCTCGTGATATACAGAAAGCATCAGAGTGAATGTCCTTCTCTAAAAATACTTTTATAAATCTACTAAAAACATGATCAATTTATCTTATGATATGACTGACGTTATAGATTTTCTCAAAAAACTTAATCCATTTTTATACTTACTTCGTGTCAATCACGATTTCCAATAAAGATAACGACTAAATAAAAATATAAAAATTTCGTAGGTTTATTTTCAACTTTAAAAGAAAAATATGTGTAATTGATTTAAAATTGCATATAGTTTTTTTTAAGTAATTGAATTTTTATTTTTTCCCCTGCTGTTATATATAACAGAGGGAAAGTATGGCCATCAGTCAAAAAATTACTCCCAAGATTTTTACATTTTTTAGCTCAGAATGGCTTGAAACGTCGAGAAATGCAATAACCCCAGAATGGGGTTATTGCTGTATATATGAATGTTAGCGTGTGTATGTGTGGGGCACGATTTTGTTCACTCTCTTTGAAGCTTAATAACTCCTGTGCTTTCTGTCGAACATTTCTGAAATTTTGCGGGGAAGTTTCGTTTATTAAAGTGATTGATACTATTATATTTTGGTGATTGAAGATCGAGGGGGTGGGAAGATAAAGGGGGTTCATATGTATCACCGATTAGGGTCGATTAGCATTTATAATTTTTTATAAAACCCATCCCTACCCTCAAAATTAAGGTTTTTACCATTTTATAATAGTTAAAAATATAAAATAGTTTTTAATAAAATATCATAACAGATGGCACCACATATAATTTAACTCTTCCTGAGAAAGTTATACAACTCATTGCTATATTTTTTTTATTCATGTTCTTATGTGTTAGCTGTGTGAAGTTAGTAAATGGTAATGTATAGAAGATATCAGTAAATAAATTAACATATTTTCCACACATCTTAACGTATTTTCTGTACTACTATACATGTACAGTACGGTACTTGTATGGTATATCTGTTCAAAGTATAACGTATAGCGTATGTTCAATAGAATCATTGTACATTGTACTCATTACTTTTACATATATATTAATTATGTCCTATAATATACAGAATGTGTGTAATAGAACAATCAATTGTACACCTATATTTCTGCGCAAAAATATTATATCATTTATAACGTTCAGAATGTGTTTAATGAGAAGATGTACTGTACATACTCTAAACTTCTATAGATGTAATTGTACATTTCCTATAATGAATTTCTTCTGTAATATGTAGAATATTTTACATTTTATGTACATTATCTACTGTATATCTTCTACACGTTAAATGCTGTAAGTTTTACTTTATAAAGTTTTTACATCTTCTATAAAATTTATTATTATAAAAAGTAAATTCGATTCGATAGAAAAATATTTAAAATTTGCTATTTCAATATTCTATTTATTAAAGTTCTCTATTTTAAGGAAATATTGTATTGAAAATGTTCAAATGTATCAAAAAAATAATAAAAAATAAATAAAATCAAAACACAATTTCGATCAGACGAAAATCAGAAAAAAATTTGTATGAATTATGTATTCAATTTATTGATTTATTATAAATTCTGAATATTGAAAAATTTAACTCGTTTGTTTAAATGTAAATCGACGTTGTAAAGAAAAACAAATTGATTTTTTTTGTTTGCTTTAAAAACAACTTTATAAAATTTCGTTAACTTTATAAAATCACTCGCTGTTGTTTTTCTTTTAATATAGAAATAACTTAGGAAATTCTCGTTTATTTCATCTATTTTGTAAGTCTTATAATGATCAAGCAATATAATAGTTAAAATAAATTTAATTAAAAATACTATTTTTCTTTCTTAAATTACCTAATATATTTAATTTTTAGTTTAGAAAATCATTTAATAACTTTTGTGATGATGCAGAATCCTTAAGTTCTTCCGCATCACTAGCAGAGAACTTATGCAAGTTACGTGGATTTCAACACTTAACACGTATCGAATTTAATTAAATACATTAAAAAGAAGAAATTTTATACTAAAAAAATTACAAAATGTGTATTATATATACAGAAATCTTATGAAGTAAAATGAAATCACTAATTATAATTTACTTCTCTAAGCATCTTAAAGCATATAATTACAGAGATGAAATGCGGTATTAGAGTAGAAGATTCAAATAAATTGTATTTTATAATTATTTTAATTAATAAAAATGCAAAAATATATATTTATTAAGTAAAAATATATAAAACTCAGTACACTTTTACTTATATTCATAATTTTTATGTAAGGGTTTTTTGGTGAACTTATCTCTAAATGGTCGTGCATTTCACTTATATGAAAATGTAAAAATATGTTCAGTACATTTGTGATACAGTACATTGTATTTATGTGACACAAAATTTGCAAGTTTTTCTTTTTTTTTCAGTGTAAAAAATATATTAATATTTTATAAATTTCAATACTCACTGGCACATTTTTCATTATTGAATCCACATGTTGGTTCGTCAACTGGTGGTTTTCCATTAACCCAATCAATTGTATCTATAAGTTTCAAAATCTAAAATTAAAAAAAAGTATAAAAATATCGATTAGAAAATAAATTATAGTACAAAATATTCAAATATTTCTTCTTCAAATATATGCAATAAACAGAAAAAAAAATTACATAAATTAAATGTTTTACTGAATACGTATAAGGCAACAAGTTAAATCTATATCAAACTACTGTATTTATATTTATTTAATAAGTAATAATTTAAGTTTGAAAAAGGAAAACTTGAAAATAAAAATTAAAATGATATTGATACCTTTGAAACCCAGAGAAATTAAAAAAAAAACAAAACAATTCGGTGATTTTTCCTGTATATACAGTACAATGTTTTTGTGTGGGAGCGCGATTTCGTTCAACCAATTTGAAGTTTAATAACTCCTGTGTGTTTTGTCGAGAATTTCTGAAATTTTGTAGAGATGTTTATGTATTAGGGAATCGATGCCGTCTAAATTTTGGTGGTTTTATAAAGGTCGAAGGAGTGGGGAAATAGAAAGGTCATGTGTACACTTATAGTGGGATTGGACTTAATGAAGATTTTACTTGTTAGTAGCATTTGCCATTTTTTTTTATAAAACTCATCTATACCTCATAATTAAGCTTTGCCATTATATAAAATTTAATAATATAAAAATATTTTTAAATTTAGTACTTTTTCATACCAATGATTTTAATGCTATTAATCCAACTAATTTGTTCTATGGCCAAGCAATAAGGGGCGTAACTATCATCTTGAAAGATCCGATCTTCATGAGTTTTCATATTTCCTTTATGATAAAGTGTTGTTGTTCTTTACATCTTGTAATTTAGTATATTAATGTTAATAATAACGACCTTTCTATCTTTAAAATAGCAAGAGATAGACAGGAGTAACGAATTTTAAAGCCCACTTTTTGACTTTAATTTATTATTTCTAATCGATTTTGATGCGAATTAGCGCTAGACAGCCACTAATTAAACACAAAGAGGATAAATGAATTGATAGAATGGAAATTCAAGATAATAAACCTTATTAAGATAGATAATAATCATCAATACATTAATTAAAGAGAATGAATTAACGAGATTCTCTTGTGGAAGGCTTTCAACGAAAGAAAATTTATTAAAGCTAATTTCAAGAAGAAAACATCATAAAAACAAATCATCGTGTATTAATATGTATCTTTAAAGAATATTTTTTAGAATGAATGATGATAAGTATTTATGTTCTTAAAGATGTCTTCGGACTCCAGACTTTATAAATCTATTGTCTTATCCAGACTTATAAATCTATACAGAAAATATGTACTAATCATTGTCAACTGGTAAAAAATGGTTTAAATTTCTTCTTATTGAACTGAATAAAATCTAATTCCCAATAAAAGATTTGAAATTTTTCTGAAACGAAGGAAATCGTGTAATGTCAAAGTCGATTGAAAGCTGATGAACTTTCAACATTCTTTTCTTGACAGAATTTTTTCGTTATCTCACACAAAACATGATTAATGTTTAATATCAACAACCTCTTCATAATTACAAAATAGTAAAATTTCAATCACACCTATTTATTTCGTCATTTGAGTGGAAACAGAATGTCATTAATTTTCCTTTATTACATGGCCGATATTTTGATCGACTGCAGTATTAAGTTAAACTTATCGTGTTTTAGCAATTGTTTCCTAAATTTAATAATCTCCTACATTATAGAATTGAAGAAACTTCAATCAAATTTATGAAACTAAAGATTTATATCATTGGTAATTGGAGAAAAGAGAGAAAGAATTATTAATGTCCTAAATAATTTACTCATTTACGAAAGAAGTATCTAAAACTAAATAATATATATATATTACAGAAGTATGGGTGTATTATAATTAAATCCACAGTTGGAAATTATATGTTAATTGTAGTTAATGAACAAAAACATTTGTTAATAAAATGCTAATTTTAGTCACTTTGCCTTATTTAATTAATAACCATTAATAAATTGATAAATAATATATTCTGAATCATTTTTATTGATCTACGAGTTTAGCACTTACTATATAAATATATTTTAAAAAATTCTTTTATTAAATTCGTTAACCCGAGAGATGAATGTACACTTCTGTAGATCATGCCACCATTATTGAAATTCGTGTCTTATACATAACTGAAGAAAATATAAAATTAATTTCCGAGCATTGTTTAAATTACAATTCTTGTTCAAAAAGTGTGCAAAAGATTCCACGCTTTAATAAACAGAAAGAAAATTTAATTATAATCAATGACGCGAAGAAATAACCATAGAAAAAAAAGAAACCAGCGATGAAATTTTTTTCTGAGAAGAAATAAGAATAATTTTCTTACGGCTGATATAATTATAAAAATCATATTAAAATAATATTCTTCATCCTCTTTTGATTTATATTTTTTTCACATTTTTTTTTAACGGAAATAGTCATAAATGCATTAAAGTAGTAAATTAGTGTTTTATTACATTTTCCAATCTTAAATCACTGGTAAATTATGTAATTATTTTTAAAAAGCAAAGAGATAGATGCGGTAACACAATATTTATATTTTTAGAGTGTACGTTTGGTATCAGAAACAAACAAATACAAGCGATATGTAAGTCATCAATAAGTAACAATTTGCATTGTCAAAGTCACTATTAATCTAAACGGTCCTTAAAATTATATTCTTAAAACATGTGACAACGCCTGGATGAAAATTTTTGCCAATTGGTCCATTATTTTTTAAATATTAAATAAAATTTGAGTCCCTTCTAAACACTACTCAGTTCATCGTTTCTTCGTTTTCTCTAATTCTACTTGATGTACAAAGATTAATTATATTTATTTTTTTATTTTTTAGCTTTCTACACTTATAAAAGTATTTCTCGTACATAGCACGCATTTAACTTGAATTTTTATGACATGATTATAATTTATTTTATAAATCAATATTTTATATCGATTTATAAAATAAATTATTACGTACAAAGTTGTATTTTCTTCCTAAACAAGTGTTAAAAAATACAAAAAACTGTCAAAAAGTATGAATTAATTGTTAATTTTGTAGTTTTTTAAACACTTTCTACGTCAAAATTGTTATACAATGTCAAAACTTACATATATTTGATTCCTCCACTTCTACAATTAAAATTTTCAGTTCGTTAAAAAATTTTACAAATAAAAATTATGATTAATGTCAATAAAATTTTTAAGTAAATTATTTTTTCGATGTAACTTAATACTTTTAATGGAGCACGTCTAAACATAATACATCTTTTTCGAAATAGTAAGATTCTTTACACTACTTTAAAGATTCAATATCAAATTGAACACGCATTCAAATCTAACAGTAACCAAAGAATGTGTGATATTAGGTAAAAAAATAAATAAAAAATATCATTGATATTCTCATTAGAAAAAACTCTCTCTGTTGAATTCAACCAGCGGAGGAATGGATAAAACCACCAAACATTGGTCGTGGGTTAGTTAGTGCCTGATCAATGGGCTGGCTACGTGTAGTTTTTCGAGTTTTCTTCATGTTTGTAACACCTAGATATAGACAAGTTTCCCATAAAAGTTATCCCCTCGGTAAATCGCACATGTGTGGGATTGCGGTGTACGAATAAATCAACTAAACTTTCAATGTGCAACGTTACTCTAAAGACGAACAGAAGGCTCAAAATACTTCTACTTATTCATTCCCACGTTTCTCTCTTCTCCTTCTTTCTTCTTCTTTTTTCTTCTGAAATTCACTGACCATTGACTTTTACTTTTCTCCTAATCGTCTGTCTAACGTCTGATGATTAGTCGGAATCCGCATTCCACGGGCTTATCTGCACGTAATCAACTTTGGGAGAAAAAAAGAAAAGAAAACAACAGCAAAATGTTTAAAAATTTTAAACTAATTTTGGTCCCACATATATGTGTAAGATTTGAATTTTTAACTGGTCCTCCGCGGAAAGCAGAACGCCTAAAGATTCGTTTGGACAAAGATGTCGGCCATATTTTAGTAATTTTTGTTTTATTATTTTCCTGTTTATTTTTTCTAACAACGCTTATTTTTTCATGCATGTATGTAGAAAGAGAGAGAAATTGTAATGAAGAGCAAAATGATACGTAAATCAAATTGTTCGTACGATGTCCCAATATTGTCTAGAGTTGGAGAATTCCTCTTGGTCATTTCATCTATTTACCATAAAATCATGAGAGCATTTACCATAGAAGATGAAAAAATGACTAGGATTGGCCAGATATACTACAAAAAATTCATTGTTTGTATACAGGATGGCCATTTTAATCAATCCTCCGAAATAATAACTCGAAAAATATGCATCCTGAAAAAATCACTGAACCAAATGTGTTAGACTTTAATAAGACCACAAGAGAAGAGTAAAAATTTCATCATAGATGGAGCTACAATCGGTGGGGAAAAAGGGGCCAACTTTATTTTCATAAGTGGGAACTCCCATCTTTTATTAATCTACATAAAAAAAAAACAGACAAACGTTTATCTGGAAGAATTTTTTCCGAAAGATGCACTTTTCAGAAGTTATGCTAAACAAATTACTAGGAAACTATTATTTGATGACCATTCATTTTCTTCAAATAATAAACTGATACAAAATTTCGTGTCTCGTTGCGTTAAAGCCATCAAGCTTCTGATAAAAAGAAAACATTTTAAGCGAGTCACCTTAAATTTACTCAAGACATTTTTCGTGTTGATTAAACTATTAAAGGTGTAATTAATTAACGTGATTCCCCGTCGCTTCTCACAGTTTTCTCCTATTACAAACGACGTTCTTAAGTCAATTCTCTGTTGAAAATGTCAGTTTTTAGTAACATGTTCTGTGATGTCTGTACAAGCTGTTAAAATTCTCCTTATTATATCTTCACTAGTTGCTTCCTGTTCATAGGCAACATTCTTTAAATATTCCCACAAATAAAAGTCAGGCAAACGTCCAGCGATCGCGCTTGCCATTGTACTGGGCCACGTCAATTTTCTTTTTTTTTCATTCAACTTCACAGATATGCAATATTTAAATAATAAAAAAAATAGGGGTTCCCATTTAAAAACATGAAGTTGATCCTCGTTTTCGCCGATTCTAGCACCATCTTGGATAAAACCGATAGTGCTATTAGCGTCTCCGCAAGAGACACTTATAATTAAGCATCTACCTGAATTATGAGATGACAAAATGGAACAAAACATTAAGTTGGAAAAACAAAATGGCAAACTCCAATTGTCTGAGTGTTAATGCTTGCATTATTTATGTATATGGATTTATAGTATTGCACAATTACGTGTTTGAATTGGCTCTGGTAGTAAGTTTCTCTCCCGGCGAGGAATAAATCTGTTCGCTCGAGATTTTAAATTCCTAATTCTTACGGGAGGAAAAATAAAATTCACACGCGGACACGAGATCGGCGGTTTTGAGCGCTGAATTGTGGCTCCCTTGAAGTTTAATATTTCCGGTTTAATGAATGTTTTTCAGGATGCGTATTCTTCGAGTTATTCCAGTGGAATGATTAAAATAATCCACCACGTAAACAACACATTTCACTTTATGACCTCTAATTTTACAATCCACTGACTTTACGACTGGCGTAAATTTTCTATTATAAATACATAAAATGTGTATGAAAAGTACCATAATTTTCATAAAACATCTGTAACTGGTATTATGTAATAAAAAATTGAATTTTGAAAATTTTATTTCGATTTACGACTCTGAAATTGTGGGAAAATACAATGACTCGCTTTACAACGATTTTTAAGAAAAATTAAGATGTAAAAGAGATTTTATATACAGTATATAGTTTAAATTGTGAATATTCGAATTAATAAATAAAATATTTTATCCATATGCTTGTATATCTACATTTTTAAATTATTGTTAGTTGTAAGTTCTCTGTATACAGTTTGAGGTTAGATCATTGAGGACAGCAATAAGTGATTCCTTAGGGCCTTTAATTTTTATAGATAAATAAATAAATGATCTAAAGATATTTTTGTGTGGGCGGAAACTGATCTACACATAATATAAACAAGCTACATCGTAAAGTCTCATGCTACAAGAGCTCAGTTTAAAACAATGATTAGAGTGTGAGATTTAAAAAAATACACATTTAATTAATAACAGAATTACAGAGTTTATAATGAAAAATTTCTTCATAGACTGCACTTTATTACATCTCTAAAACTAGTCCATAATTTTTATGTAGGCCTATATTTGAGTTTCGAATCGATATAATTTTGGAAGTCTTCCTTACTCGTTTAACTTGACTAGTCTGTGGGTAGGGAGTTCTTGCCTAATTTTAGACACAACTTAAATGCGTATCCTCTCGTAACTAAAACTTAAGCGTCCTTAGCCTCTTAAATTAATCAATAAATAATAATAATAATAATAACCGTGTTTTTACAGAGATGCAAGAACACATTTTAAAATTCAAGGGCGTAGGCAAATAAAACGGTTTCAGGGGTTTATAAATTATTCTTTGATAATATAGCCTCTTATAAGTTAGAGATTAAGTCGAAACCGGCCTAAAATTCGAGCCTGGATGCATATGTATTTAACTAAAACAGTAAATTTCTATTATAGAATATAGGAATAAATTACTAATTTTTCAATTATATACACAACTCACGATTGCGATCAGAGAAAATTAAATTAGAATATAAGGAATTAGTATTATATTCAATTAATTAACAATCAAATCTGAAAGATAACATAAAATTTCCATTAAGTTTATTCTATTTATTTGCATTTTACACGCAATGTAAATTGAAAAAAAAAAATCTCTTGTTGTAAAGGAAACTTTTACTTTAAAAATTCACCGTGAACTTCTTTTCGTTTTTTTCCGACTTTTTTTTTACGAATTTAATGACCAGGGAATAAAGATTTTAAATAGGATAAAATTTTTAAAGATATTTAAAAAATCGAAATTCGAGAGAGCAATAAGCAGAAGTAAATATATAATGGTTTTTTTACATTAAAAAAAATATAATACAAATCGAATTTCCAATAAAAATATTATTGAATTTATATTAAAAAATATTTTAAATATTAATTTAG
>NW_019384424.1:236713-244830 GCF_000671375.1 Centruroides sculpturatus | reverse complement strand
TTTACTCATTATTAGATTTTATTATTATTTAAAAATAAAAAAACTATAATTCAATAAACACGAATTATGAAATAAATATACCAATTAAAAATTAGTTTAATTATTTACAATAATTAATAAATTTAATTTTATTACAATCAATTTTAGGACTAATTTTCATATGAAATTTTTTTGTATTTAAAAAAATTTGTATTAAATTTAAATAAAATTTTTTAACAAAATTTAAAATAAAAAAAAATATCTGTATGAATTTATTTACATATTAAAACTATTAAATAGTTTTTCTTTGCATTTAATTTGGTTTTGAATAGCCACAAAATAAGAATGCTATCGATTTTTCTTGTTTTTCTAATGAAAAATCAAATAAATATTTACTTTCTACTCAATATTCATTAATTTTTTAAGAATTTGCATTAATTAAATCATTTTTAGTGTGTTCAATTGCTCAAATTTCACAGTTTAGTAAGTTCTTAACAGTAAATTCATAATTTTGGTATGTTTACATTCCATTCAGTAAACATCAAGTTTAAAAAATTTATTTAAAATAAATAATACCATCTTTAATTTGTCATTTATATAAATTTTAAAACATTTATATCCTAATGGATAGATATTAATATTTGATATTTGAAAGCCTGCCAAGCAAGGACACTGTTTTATACTTTAATAACCAACAATATCGTGCATAAAATATGGGTTCAACCTCTTAGAGCACTCTGAGAAAGAAGAGATTCCACTTTTCTATGAAACTTCTTATAATAAAGAAAGTATATGAGACGTAAAATGAAAAAATTTCTTTTTGAGATACATTTTTATATGTTTATCTTTATAAATCATAAGATTTCGTACAAATTTAACTAAATTCTTGATTTATCAAGGATTTATTCACATTGACAGGGTGCAATAAAAACTGTATTACTGTTTGGGAGGAGGATTTACAGTACATTTGGTAATATCATGAAATTTTTGGTTGTGCATTTTAGTTAGGATGATAAATGTTCGTATCAATAAGTTGTAAGCTTGAAAAAGCTTGTAACCAAGCTACCTACCGAGTTTCTGTTAATAATAAGCGTGATTATTAAGGAAACTGTTGTGATTTACTAATTTTCAATGTCCTAATTTTCCTGTCAAAGATCATTAAATTCGTTAACAACAGTTGTTAAACTATCTTAGATCTTCGGATTTCCAAAGGACAGCTTCAAATTACAAATTAAAATATCTTGTATCTTATGAATTATGAAAATATTTTTAGAATATATCTCAGGATAAACTAAAACTGGAAATCGATAAAGTTCTATCAGAAATATTTAAAACGGCTATTAATTATTTAATTTAATTTGTAAATATATTTATCGATTAAATTTTCGTACGAATTAAAATTTTAATGCAATAGTAATTTATTTTTTATTTAAATAAATAAAAGTGTGTCATAGCGTTATAATTTATATACTGGCAAGAAGAATTTCATTTTGAATAACTTAAATTGTGTAAAATATAAGTGAATAAAACGGAAATTTATTCTTTATAATTGTTAATTGACTTAAGGACTATTCTGTGTGTGATTTAAATAAAGAGATGGAAAGGATTCTTGAAGGAAGAAGCGTTTTTTGGATGATACTCTTATTTGCCATCAAAAGACATCAGGATCAGAATACTGAAACAAAGTATAGTCTTCTTTCGTGAAGACTTTGAAGAAATTTGACAGAAAATAATTATTTGAAGAAATAAATAGAGATGATAAAAGAACTCATTTCTATAATTATTTCGCTTTTCATTTAAGAAAATAACCTTATTAAAACAAAATTAATCGAGGTATAGATATTCAACTCTTGTAAAAATGAACTACAGTATAAAAAAAATTTTCCAGCAACGAGTTGCTTAACTTTCCTGGCAAAATTATAACTGCGTGTGGCGCCATCTATTATGATATTTTATTTTAAAACTTTTTTTATATTTTTAATTATTATAAAATGGCAAAAAGTTTAATTTTAAGAATAGGGTTAGATTTTATAAAAAATTGTAAATGCTAATAACGAGTAAAATCGTCATTAAGTTCGACCTTATTCGAGATATAACACACAATCCCTTTTATCTTCCCATCCTTTCGACCTTTAACCACCCAAATTTAGCAGCATCTACCTCCCTAATATACAAACCGCCGTGCGAAATTATAGAAATTTTCGACAAAAAGCATAGGAGTTATTAAGCTTCAAAGAGAATGAACTAATTTGTGCCCCACAATTTATACTAACAGCCACACAGAAAAATCCGTCGTTTTTTTTGCATTTTTTGACGTTTTAAGGTGCCCAGACTCAAAATATTAAAAATATGGGGGGGGTCATTTCTTGATCGATCGTCATACTTTCCCTCTGTTTCTGTATGTATAACAGAGCCGTAAGAGTAATAATGATTATATAAGAGTTTGCAATTGTAATCATAAAAAAATTTAAATAATAGTAAAATGATTATAAAAAGATTTGCAAAAATCAAGAAAAAATATCTAAGAAACTTAATAAATAAATAAAATTTATCGATTTAAAAATAAAATACACCAAATTTAAGATGGCAAATTTAGAAAAACTTTTCTTCGTTATAACTTTATTTATGCACATCACGTATTCAAGCTTATATTATAAGTAAGGCCTCAGACTGTCAACTTACGTCATCTTTGGTTATAATTACAATAACTCGCACGTGTTTCAATGTATTATCGCTTTTAAATCTAAAGATTCAGTCACATGATTTGTATTTAGTGTCACAACGTTTTGTTCATACAATAAATAAATAAATTAGAATGCATTATATATTTTTTTTAATTTTATCGCCTTTCCTATCATTTACAAATATTTCAAATTCTATATCTTCCCTCCTACAGAGAATATTAAATACATTTTATTTTTAAGTTTTAAATTGATTTTATTATCATAAAACGGAATTTTGTATGAAATTATTAAATATATATTCATATGTGTGTGTGGTGGGAAGGATTTTGTTCACCCTGTTTGAAGTTTAATAACTCCTGTGCTTTTTGTCGAAAATTTCTGAAATTTTGTAAGAAGGTTCTATATTAGAAGCATTGATACTATCAAATTTTAGTGGTTAAAGGTCTAAGGGTTGGGGAGATAAAGGGGATCGTGTATTGTATCTCGAGTAAGGTCGGACTTAATGACGATTTTACTCATTATTAGCATTTACAATTTTTTATAAAACCCATCCATATTATCAAAATTAAACTTTTTGCATTTTATAATAATTAAAAATATAAAAACTTTTTATTAATAAAATGCCATAACAAATAACATCACACGAGCGGTTTTATGTGTTGCCGGGAAAGTTAAGCAACTCATTGCTGGATTGTTTTAAGAATTTAAATAATAATAAAGTTGTAAAAGTTTATTTGATTTTTCCGAAATATGTTATAATAATATTAATTATTTTTTAAAAATAAATTTGTGATTTTAATATTTAAAAATATAAATTGTTTAACTATTTTAATAACGGCTTAAATATCTTAGAGTTTTTTTAATTAAAATATTAATGACTTTTATATAAAAAATAAGTCTAATGATCACATTTAACATAATAACTAATTAGAAAATCTTTTAATAAAACTGATTAAATTATTAATTACTGATTTAAAAATTAACAATTATTTAAAATTAACGCTTATTTATCAAAGATAATTTTATTTAATTAATATCACAAAAAACTGCTTGTTTAATTGAATCTCTTAATCTTCTTAACTTGGCTATCTTTTTAAAATGTATTTAGTAGACCGTGAACTACTAGTTGAGAAACTTAGATGTATAAAACACTATTTTTGTTATTTATAGCTTATTATGTAATATCAATTTAATTTTATAGGTTGCAAAGTTAAATAAAAATACATTTACTTGCATTTCAAATGCTTAAAATAAGAATTTATGTAGAAATACGCTTTAAAATTAGGGAAAGAAACATAAAAAAATACTATAAAACGTTATTAGTTTTCCAAACATCCCATTTCGAAAGATTTGAAAAATATGAAAATTTCAATAGCACGTTCAGATAAATAGATTTTTTTTCTATTTTATTTTCATATTTAATTCTATAACGTTTTGTATTTTATTATTGATGATTACAATAAATTTAATTGAGTATATAAATGTATTTTTATAGAGTAATAATGGGATGTTATTTTAAAAATATCAAAATTTGGATTAGATTAAATTAATATAATTCTGTTTCGGTCAATAAAATTCTCTAAGTTTACAGCACTAAAAGTTATTTATATTTCCAACTACATGGCCGAAAGCATTAAAGACTTCGCCAGCTGCTCTAAGGGATCCAGGAACGTATCCAGGAGCTCAACTTACTAAGAATGTAGTGTCCCAAATATGTCAGGCCCCGCATTTCCGAGTAATGAGAGGTGGTGCATTCCTCATTACTTGGTTATTCCTTTGTGAGCCTGACCAAACTCAAAAAGATCCTCATAAAGTCCAAAGAGCGAAAAGAGCGAATCATATGACTTGCAAGCCAGCCCGGAAGTTCGTCTATAGTTAATTGCTAATTATACTTAATCTAATGCAAGAACTTTCCATAACTAGTCTCGGTTTTCATCTATGTAACTCCGTTCTCGAGATAAGTTTAATTGAAACCACATGACCTAGTCCAGACCAAAAGTTGGTATATAGTTATTTGAGGCCTCCGACCCCTAAGCTTTTCATATTTCATCTCGATTTTCATCTAAGTCCGTTCTCTAGATTAAGGAAGGCGGGACAGACGGACGACAGTGGGAAGTATGAATTTGAAGTATAAATTTTTAGCTTAAGAATTGCATTTATTTGCGACAAAAATGCGCAAATTCATTTTGATGTACTTTAATTAAAACAGTAAAATCTTAATTTTTATTTTAATTTATTTATAGTTTTACTTATTTAAATATTTATTTTTATATATAAATACACTATAATTCATAATTAAAATAAAACAAAGAACTTAAAAGTTAGACATTGAAAATATATTTTGCTTTAGGTAAGAATCGAACTCACGGTCTTCGATAATATTTCATATAAGACGTGGGTTCGATTCTTATTTCAATAGTATTTATTCCGTTTGGAAAATAATGCGTGATATGACTGCAAAATAATTTTTGTAATATATATAATTTGTTATATTAATATAAATCTCTTATACAATTTATAAAATAAATCCATAATTATCGATTTTCTTTCTATTGATGGTCTAATGCTATATTGAAAAATTAATTATTATAATATTTTTATAGAAAATATACGAATTGCTTAGTTTCAATTAAAAATACTTTTTAATATTGTAAATTAAATTAAAACACATTTTCTATTGCAATGTTATATGTTAATGTACTGTAGATGTAGCAATTATCCACAAAAATTGTATTCTAAGGGACTTCAGAAATTGTTTTGGTGCAATGGAAATAAACATATTCTTACTTTCATCGATTTAATATTTTCTAGTCTATAAGTGCATTCCTTTTGAATTTCATTGGTTAAACTTTAACAATATAACACAATATAACAGCGATATTGTGCGTTTGAGGAAGGAACCTGATGACATAGTTAACACGTGATTATGATTTGGTTTGATGAAATACAGCAATGCAACGTATGGACGATCTGTTAAAGTGGGATTCCTCCCAGGAGGACTTATGGAAAATTGACCTCTATTTAATGTTACAAACGCAAAGAAAACCTGGAAAACTCTACGTGGCAAGCGTGTTGATCAGATCCGAACCCGTGACCAGTGTTATGAGGATCACATGTTGCGCCACCAATGAGCGCAACACGTGATCAACAAACACGTCTATTATTATTTTAGAAAATACTTTATAACTTACATCACATCGCTTCAATCAGAAACATATTAAAATACAAATATTTGATTTTAAAACTGTAAGCCATTACTAAATTTTCACTTTGTTAAAAAGTAATTAGTGTATTTATGTAAATATTTTATTAATATTGGATTCTGTTGGCATTGAAATAGTTGTTTCATGTAGCCTAAACAATACCGTTTTTTTAGTAGAGTACGTAATAAAATTTTAAATTCGAAAATTGAGTTAATTGCAATTTTAATTAGAATGAAATACTTAAGCAGTGTTAGATTGTTATTCTGTTGTATCTTGGATACTCCTAATTGCGAAAAGAAGTTTCTCTCGTTGTCACTATCACATTATCTTCAAGTGCCTTTCTTACGTGGACAGATCGTAGATAGACTTTAACAATGAAATAATATCGGTGATTTGCTGTTTCTTCTTATGTTACAATATGAATCTATGAGCACTAAGTTTTCGTTCAACCCATAATAAGTCCTCCATAGAGCCAAAATTTAGTGCTCATAGATTCCCAATGAAATAGAATATTTAGATATTCTTCAATAGTCCTTTCTCAGTAAATTTTTCAATTATCCTTTTCTAAATTTTATACTATGCATTTAGAAAGTTGTTTTGAAAAATATTTGTATTTAAAAAAAATAAAATTTAGATGTAATTCCTTCATTGTTTATACTTATTTTAAACACTATACTGTAGATTTAAGACTTGTGTATAATAAAATACACAATTATCAAAGAAATTAAAGTACTGTACACAGTCGAGTCATTTTAATATGATCACTCCTACTTTTCATGTTAGCAGGACGTAGCTAACGAAATTAAGCACGTATCACGAGATGGTATGATATGTAAATAAGGTGAGACGTAGGCAGTGTGTATATATATCAATCGTAACTGTCATGGGTGAAACGCGCGATTTATCAGATTTGCAAAAGGGAATGATCATCGGCTTTCGGAGCAAAAATGGCAGTATTTCTGAAACTGTGTATTTTGTTAACTGTTCGCATGCTGCTGTGATTAAAGTGAAGTATAATTGGATAGACGGCATCATTGAGAACAAATGACGTGGAAACTGCAGAGTACCACGTGCCACTGATGTGAGAGATGAACGTAGACTTCGAAAGTATGTGAGGGCGATAGACACGCTACACTTGAACAACTCACTGCCCAAATGAACCAGGGGACTACCAGACATATGTGTAAAACTACGATACACCGAATCCTGTTGCGTATGGGTCTCTGAAACAGAAAATGTCACTCAGAAGAGGTCAAATTCCAGTACTGCTGTGCAAATTGAAACCATTTCTGTCGATTCACCTTGATTCACCTTAATCAGCATGATAATTGCATCCATGATAATCAAGGTGAATCAGCAGAAATGGCTCCAGTTTGCACTCCAGTACTGGAATTGTACCTCTTCTGAATGACGTTTTCTGCTCCATCGAACGGATTTACATTGGCATATCAGGTGAGAAATCGCCGAGAAGAAGCACTATGCAATTATTGCTGGAAGAACAGAAGCTACTTGAGGTAGCGTTATACCAGTAATCTGGCGAATACTTTTTTGACATTGTCTGAGCCCACTCATTCTTCTGGAGGTCAGTCTCAATCAAATTGGATACGTACTCATCCTTGCAGATGAAGTACACAGTACATGTTGATTTTCTTCTCTTGAGTGGATGGGGTCTTCGAACACGACAATACGATATGTCATAAGGACAGAATTGCTCGGAAATAGTTGGAGGATCATGACAAAAACTTCCAAGAACTTCCCTGTCCCCCTAATTCTACAGACTTGAGCCAATCGAGCACCTTAAGGACCACAGTCATCGTCATGTTTGCTTCATGGATCCTCCACCACGCGTCCTTGATTTGTTGCCGGACGCACTGCAGTATGCATCGCTCCAGATATGTCACAACCTTGCAGCATTTTACTGAATCACTCCCACACCAATTAGGTCCGTGCTTCAAAAGGTGGTTATTTTGAATATCAGCTGGTGGTCATAATAAAGTGACTCAACTGCGTACATAAACTGTTAAAGCGGATGAGAATATTTCCTAATTTTCGGTTTATAAAGATTAAGATAAGTAAATATATCTAAATATATAAAATTGCTTGTCCTGACTGACTCATTCATTCATTCACTGATTCATCATCGCCCAGAGCAAACCGCTTAACCTAAAGAGGTGAAATTTGGTACACAGTTAGGGTACGTCATGGAAACGCACACTAAGAAAGGATTTTTCGAAATTCCAACGCGGGGGGG
>NW_019384424.1:214986-236206 GCF_000671375.1 Centruroides sculpturatus | reverse complement strand
GTTTTAAATTCGAATTTGTTATTGCGTATTGGTTCGATTATAGAACGATTGTAAACGTTTCAGAAAATTGATCAAATTGAAAATAGTTCGTTTGATTTTCGGCAATTCTCTTCAGTGGTAGGTGTTATATAACAATTACTATGGTTATTGAAATATTGGATGTAAATGGGGTTTGCTTGCAAAACCTCCGCTGACGAAGTCGCGGGTAACAGCTAGTATGTATATAATATAACAAAATTATTGTAAACGATTGCTCGAAGTTCGATACCAAAAAAGTTTCATGCTAGAAAATTTCATGCCAAAAAAATTGAAAGATTAAGAAGTGTAAAATTCAAAGATAAAACGTCAAAAAAGTTTTCTTTCTAATATGCAGGGTGGTCCAAAAGTCAGTTAACCGTTAAAGACTAAGTTGCAATTGATTAACAAAAAATATAATGAATACAATTATATTTTTAGCCACGTTTTCACCAATTTTGTGAAAACAAAACTCAATTGTTCTAAACTGAGAAACAATTCAAACTCACGAGTGCATTTGAAACATAATCACAAAAAAAAATTAATTGACTCTGGGTCCCTTTGCACGTTGTTGTTATAACTTAACGTTAAGAATATTAACAGAACGTTTTGTGATTTGTCTTCATAAAGCTCCATTTTTGGATGCACTAAGAGTAGTTACACAGTCTGAGAAAACAGTAAAAATAAGCAAAACAGAAGGAATATAAAAGCATAAAAGCTTTTTATAGAAGTAAACTAGATAACAAGAATGAGTAAATAAAAGAGCAACGAAACAATGATAACATTTCCCAAAAATGTTGGTTAATTTTGCTTATGTTTATCAAGTGAATGCTTGCTAGCAAGCATTTCACACGATGAACCTAATACGTACTACAGTATTAATACATTGACATCATGAGCTACATAGCATATGTAGCACATTATATCAAATCGATGCCTCAAATATGAATCCTCAAATTGGAATTCAAAACTGAAGATAAATCTAGATTTCATTCTTTGTATAAAACAGCCATTGATGTATAAACGATTATTTATTTATGAATACATTTAATCTCAATAAAACTCTATCCAAAGTTTACGAAAAAAATATTTTTGGATAACAAACTTTCTTGATTATCTGGTAAATGAAGTACATTCTCGTAAAGTGTACCAAACTTTATCTTTATATACTTTACGACTCCAGGGAGAGGAGTCGTAAAATATGTAAAGATAATACTCATGTTTCCACTCCTAAAATTTTTCACAGATAAATAAATATTTGAAAAAAGTTTACAAGATGACGATTTTGATATTTAATAGCTATTTTTGCAGATTTTAAAACGATGATATGTCCAAAGAATAAATATTAAATTTAATATTATATAAATTTAAATATAAAATAAAGGATTTTGACTGGAAGATAAACTGAAAATATTGTAGTTATGGGAATATTTGAGTTCTGAAATTGAAGTTAAATCACAAAATTAAATTATTGAAGCTTAAAAGAAGTCGAATCATTATAGATTTGGCAAGCGAAATAAACAAAAACTGATTAGATCAGTCGATAAAGTAGCCGGTAAATCTAATATAATTCAAAATTTGATTATATAAAGTTTAGATAGGTAAAGGAAGACATTCTAATCGTACGTCAATTATTAAAAATCGATTTTAAGATAAAAAAAGTGGGCTCTAAAGGAATACAAGCCAATGAGAGGAAATTTTAAGATCTATGTTAGGAAAGATTAGAAAAGACAAAATAATAAATTCTCTAATCACGCAATTAAGCTGTGATCAAAGAATTTAGTTGTCCAAAAGAATTTGAGAATTAAAGATGGGAGGACAAAAGCATCTAGACAGAATCATCAAGAATTAAGTGTTTTGGTCACGTAAACAGAATGGGGAGAAAGAATAGGAAAAGTAGCTTAAGCTATGGGGATAGAGAACTGGGGAAATGTAGAAATTGATGGGAGGATCAAATCAAGAAAGACATAGAAAGAAGAAGCAAGTATAACGAGATTGAAAGGAAAGATTTATGAAAAGACAGAAATACTTGACGGATATTATTCGAAATCCAACCTTCGGATGAGGATAGAGTTTAACAAGTAATTGTTTGAATTTATTGAAAATATTTATTCATCAAATATGGATTACACCACGAAGTTTTATCACGTTAGCTATTTTATTACTCTAAATTTTAAAGTTTTATTTAATATTCTTGCTGTATTGTGAAGAAACTGCACAGCAACGGGATAATTCAGATGTTCATTTTACTACTATGGAGAATAAGGGTTTAAATTCTAGTTATTAGCTCATTATAGTAAACAATTTTTGCTTCAACTTTTTATATTAAACAAATTCTAATATCCAGTACCAAACTTTCTACATCCGAATTTTATTTTTATTTAAAACACGAACAAATAAATCATTATTTTTCTTGATCATTTTTCTAAATTTTTCCGTAAAATCATCAATTTCTTTTCCTGCATCAATATTCAAGGGAAATAATAAATTTAAAATATCTATCACTGATGTTTTAATATATAAAATATCATAAATAAACTATATTAAATTAAGAAAATGTTGTGTCCCTTCATCTATTTAGTAAAATAACCATAAATATAGCATAAAATTATAATTTTAACTTTAAAAAAAAAACAATCCCTAAATTTACAGCAGATGTTGCTTCACCGTCAAGCAATTCTGTTACGCAGTGAAGCATACATAATTTTATTACGTTACATAGCATTTATTAATTAAATAAAAAGTCGAAGTCTATCATATATAAATTACTTACTTTTTACTTAAGAATATGTATTTATAGCTATTAAATTCAAACGAACACCATTATATTTATATATGTTGAATTTATGATAACAGTAAGAGGATTTTCCTACGGTATACGCCTGTATACTGTAGAAAGTAGATGAAAGTAATTAAAAACACCCAGATTATGACTTTAAAATCTTACATAGATCTTATAAATTTAATAAAGGACTTAAGAAAACAATGGCATAAAATAACTGGTCTTATAGGTGATCCAATAAAACATTGTTAGCTACAATTTTCGAATTGTACGTATATACATATATATCGTCGTTGTCGTTCATCTGTCTGTCCTCCTTAAATCTGGGGAAGAGAGTAAGATAGATGAAAACTTAGATTAGATATGAATGGATAAGGAGCATCAAACCTCGATTAACTAAATAAGAACTTCTGTCGTGGAACATAAGTCACGTAATATTTTAAAATTAAAAGATGAAAATTGCAGCCCGAAATTGTGAGAACGTCACAAGGAATAATTGCTCGCTTGATAATATATTTAGATTTATATCATTCTAAACTAAATATTTATATAAGATAATCTAAGCACAGTTAAGAACGTTGGTTCGGTTCCTATTCGAGTTTAAATTTATTTTTTTTGCTTCCTTTCTTTACTTGAACATGAAAGTTACTTTACAAACTAAAATTCATTTGTTAGACATAATTTTGTATTTTCTATTAAGTCACTTAGAAATTTCACAAGAAATTTTTTATTTTAAAATAAAATTTTTAATTTATAATAAGAATTTATTGACGTTAACTGTCACAGGTTACACGAATTTCGGTACTTTAAAATTCATAAATTTTTAAAAGTATTTTTATATAAAATTAGAAGATAAACTTTAAAAAGTTCAATGATTTATTTACTATTCTTTCGCATAAAAGTGTAATTTATATGAAGATAATTTTGACACATAAAAATTTAGATACATATATATAAGATAAATAAATCTGCAGTATCATTTAAGACATCAATATTTAAACAAAAAAATTTTAAATCAATAACATTAACATAAAAGGTAATAAAATTAAGAAATTTAATTCAAACCAATTAAATGACAATAAAAATCACTAATTTTAAGTATTGTCATTTTTAATGTGTTGCTATTTAAAGGATTAAGTGATAAAATTAAGAGAAAAATCCTTCATAAATTATTCATCTATTCGAAATTAGAATGTATGATCCGCACTAATCGAATATAATTATGCTAACAAAGTTAATGTACAGTACATCTAATTATTCCTTCGTTGTATAAAATAAATTTATAGGCAAATTGTTTTCTTTAGAACATAATGTTCCTGTGAATGCCCTAAGATTAGAGTTGATTAGATTTAATTTATTCCCATATTTTGTAAGAGGTAGACTACCATTAAGATTTTAATGAAAATAGTTGATAATAACCCTATGTTAGATAAATTAATTAATATTTAGTATAATAATTAGAATAACTGAGTGTATCAGTTATTCTAATTATTATACTAAAGTATTGAATAAATAGTATTAGTTTAGTATTGAATAAATAGTTCATACACTGTATGAAAAACATTTATTGGGCTATAGTTTTCAAATTGCAGTTCAATGTCTGCCCGACTGTCTTTTGTGAGTGTCGAGAAGGGAGCTAGATAGGTAAAAATCGCGACCAGAATAAAACGTTTATGAGTCAGAGATCTCGATTAACTATATACATTTTTGCTTAAAAATTCAGAAAATTTTTATTTATTTAAATGAAATTTTATAGTTCTAATTATTAATAAATGTTTAATAATCAATTTTATTTATCTTTAATAATAAAAATTTTAATAATATTACTTAAATATTATTCGAAATTCAAATATTATTTTTAATTTATAAATTATATTTGAAATTTACAAAATTGTTTTAAAACTATTTTGATGGGTCTATTTAAATTTTAAATATAATTAATCTCATTATTTCACAATAATTAACATTTCTACATATAAATATTTATAGTACAGAGCTATTAAAAATTATTAAAGAATTAAATTATAATTAAAAATTTTTTTAATTTACTTTTTAATATTCATGTGATTAAAACGATAAATTTTAAAAGCATAAACGTGAGTAATTATGAAAATATCAATGTATGCTCCTCAGCATCATTTGTTGAATAGATGATGCTGAAGAGCACATAAAAATCTCCTCAAGCATTTACTTGATTCTTTACATAATTTCTCATGTCAATCTTAATAATCCCATGAATATTCGAGGAGATTCTTGTATACTCTACAGCATCTTTTATCCAGTTTTTATACAGAAGATTATCACGTAAGTAAATAATAAAAGATAGGATAAATATTCTTAAATATTCTTAATCCTTAACATTCGTATTATAGAATATCATAAAATAATCAATATTTGCATATATAATTAATAAAGCTATACAATTAAGGCGTTTCAATCTAAATATTTAATTTAATTATCAGTAATTAAACTCACGTTAATTGATTAATTAAACTGTTCATTTAATTAAGAGAAACTAACTTTACATAAATAATAATCTACAATTCAAAAAATAAATAAAAATTATTACGTATCTAATTAATATTTTTTTAAAATTGCAGACCTATAGATCCCCAATGTCTGTCCGTTCTTCTTTAATCTCGAAAAACGGAGTTAAAATATAAAATAATTACAAAAAAATCATTATTTTTTATCTCAGTAATTATATTTATTTGAATAGAACTTTTAGACTAAACTTAATCAAGAAATAATTCTTCCAACTTTATTCAATAAAAAAATACGTCATATTTTCATTAAAATTGAAACATTATTTTTGAATAATTCACACAATTTATAGATTATTGGAAAAAACTTACAGGAAATGCACTGTTATTTTCGGATAATTGAAACACTCCAACTGGGTAAAGTCCATATTCGCCACGCGTTGTGTTCAATGGCTTTCTAGCAATAAGGGTGTAATTTCCTTCAGCATCACCATTTTCATCAATATAAACCATATAGCCCATAGCACCTAAAAAAATATCAGTTAATCTCAATAGATTTGCTAAGATAAAAATATTACTTTATAAATTAAATTAATTATGAGAAGTTGTAATTTTTATATTAACATATTATTAATTTATAGAAGAAAATAAGAGTTTTTTTATATCATTTATCGTTTTTTAAGTAATACTCATCGATTTATATAAATGGAGTGATTTGAAGATGCTACTTCTTCGAAAGAAAAACACCAGAGAGAACGGATGATCTTTTGGATATTAGTTTTATTATATATTTTACTTTCATCTTAACTAAAGAAAACATTTGAATTAATACTCGTATAATGTATTGAACAAAAAATACGATGAGGCAAAAGAATTATTTTTAACTTTAGCAAGATAAACACTCCTTTTTCCTCCGCATCTTCCTCATCATTTGTTGGATGAAGGTAATGTGCAGTAGTAAATAATGCTGTTAATTAATTTAATTATATAAAAATAATAAAATTTTAGTATTTTAATAATACTGTTTATTTTATAAAGATAATTTAGATATTTTTGTGGAAATTAAATAAATTTTTCAGACCTAAAAACAAGTATAAAATGAGGTTGAATTTGTTTACAATTTTGTAAAGAATGATAAATTAGAGATGCATTTTTCTCACTGTTTTTCCAATTCAGTGAAAGGAGGGTGTAGAAAGATAATAAAATTTGATATGCCTGATTAATTTTGTGTTTAGAATTCTCTTTAGATGTTAAGTAACATCCTAAACAACATTCTTCACACTATGGACTTTGTTTGCTAATGAATTTGTCTATGTGAAGTTACTACAGCTCCATTATCTAAGCTTTGATAGGTATAGATTCCTTTGGTCACGTAGTAATTACTAAATTATTAAGTTTAGTCATAATTGAAAACGATGGAAGTTGTTTGATTATAGCCTAAATAATAATTAAATTGGCTGTAATAAACAATAAATACAACAGAAAATCGTAAAACATAGAGATTATTATATGAAAAATTCAAATTGATGAGGTAGGATCTTGTAAAATTCGTTCTTTTTCTGTGACGTATTAACTGAATATAAAACAAAAATTGATGATGATGATGATAAATTTATTTATTTAGGCCCTATTTATTTATTGTCTTCGACCAAATATTAATAATATATTTATTTTAATTTTTTAAATTATTTCTTGAATGGAATAAACGTATGAATTGGTTAAATCTTAAAAAAATATACAATTACTTACAAAGAATACATTCGTCTTTATTGCAATTAATTCAAGTTTTTATTAAATAGCTAATAAATATAAAATTGTTTGCCTTATCATAATTATAAATCTCAAAAGAAGCTTATAATTAAATTATTTATTATTTTAAAAATATTCTATTGAAAGACCGAATTTGAGGTTGAAAATACAGCAAAACCTGTGTAAACCGTACGGTACAGAATACATTTTCCGGTTATGGCAGGTTTCAACAGGTATTTTTATTGTAGAAAATCGCTCCGTTTCGAAGAATTTTATCGTTTTAGACAGGTTTTACTGTAATAACATTTTCTTGGCATGTAAGAATTGTGTGAAATGCTTAAATGTTTTTATTAGATAAAGTAAAAATTGCTATTTTTATTTGATATATCGATGTATGTTGGATGTGAGTTCATATTTTCTTACTTATCTTAAAGGAAAACATCAATACTGGTTATAATTTTATTTAATATATTTTTGTGTTATAACAAAGAAAATAATATTTATTGTAATAAAGGCCAGCCTTGTAACAAGTATAAAAATTATTTATAAGCTATGTAATTTTTTTTTTCAATTAAGACCGTACCAATATACCTGTCAGGTATACGGGTATGTGTGTAGCAGACATTAAGTTTCTGTAATGCACAGTATACAGCTAATGCTTAATTAATTAAAGAATAAAATTATCATAAATTATTCTTACTTCTATAAGTTTGGCCTTTTATGTATTCAAATATAACATGACCATTAAATGGGTCTTTTTCTTCCTTTAAGCAATTATTCAATGCTCTTGCATACACGTATACAGCATCGTATAAATATGCACCTTCTGCTGGTACCTTAAATATAAAGAAAATATGTGTTATAAAATACATATATAAAGTATTAAAAATATAACATTTCATTTGTATGTCAAATTTTTCATTAATTACTCTTGTATAACTAAAGCAGGTTAAACATGCTCAAGAAGACCAGAAAGTTGAGATGTAGATGCAAAATTGGTAAGAACTAAACAAAATTTCTTTATTTACAGAAAAAAAAAGTCATGTTTTTTCTCTTAAAAAATATTATATTTTAATAATTTAGAGTTAAAAAAATTAAATTATTTTTAGTTGTAAGAAGATGCAATCCGTGGTTTAAGTGCTCTTCACTATTGAAGTAAATAAACATTTTACAATTTTTATAAAATTTGTATCTGATTATTAATAACGACGTGTGATATAAAAATTGTAGGAAGTAAGAATAAATGTTTTCAAGTAAGAAGTTTAACGCCTGAAGATAGTTTTCAAGGACGTTAAAAATCAACAATGTATACATATAATGAGTAAGTATAAGGTTACTTTTAAACAGGGGTCTGATATGATAAGTTACCTTTCGGAATGATGTTAAATGTATATTTTCTTATCGTTTAAAAAATAAACTTTTGGTAATTTAATAAAATGTTTCTAGTAAATTGTATATAAAGAAAAATTAGCAACTAAATTTTAGAATTTGGTAATAATTTTAATGCATTTAGGTAATATATGACTACAAAATCTTGAATTTTATATTAAATCCCTTCACTTATATACTTTGATCTTCTAGTTTCTAACAATAAATTATTGTAATGCTGTCGGTGATGCAATTACTGAGGATACAATTGAGGTAATTGTGATGACATTACGTCAATGGTAGTAACTTTTAGGGTTAGTCAGCTATATTGATGCAATCATTTTCGATACTTATGGCGATGATATTACGTCATTGATGATAGTATTTTGTCAGTGATTATGAAAACAAATGACACTTTACTCATTCATGACGTCATTGAAAGTAACAGCAACATTTTGTCTTAATTTTTAGACTTGTGAACTGACACACATTTAAAGTATTAAATAATTTATTTTAAAATAATTCAGTTTTTTCACCTTTAAAATCGGAAAACCTCAGAGGAAAAATATAAGATTTCGTTGTTTTAGTATTAAAATATTTTATAAAAATGAATAAAAACATAATTTAGGAGAATAATTCTCGCTTTTTATTATTCGAAATTTGAGCAAATTAATTATGAAAAAATTCCAGCATTAACATAAAACAAATAAATTAATATATATTAAATAATACAGGGTGGACCAAAATCAGTTAACTGATATATATAAATGCCTATATGCTACTATTCTTAATTCAATATCTTAAAATACTCCACAGTGAACAAAATTTTGGCCATCCTATATTACAACTAATTTTCTGGAATACAATAAACAAATTTTTATTTTTGCACAAACAAGTGTTCAAATATTAATTATATAAATCCTTCGTTATAAAAAGTATCATAACTTTAAAAAAACAGCTAGAAATAATGTTGCTGGACTTTTCCGGCATTATTTATTTGTTTTCATCCTCAACAATTGCTTTAAGTCTTCAGATTTCTTCAGAAGAAATTCAAGGTGTGGAACCATAACTCTCGAACCAATGGTCCGATTTTCCTGAAAATTTCTAACTACATTTTGCCCTAACACACAAACCATCCATTAAAATATCAGAAATTTTTAACAAAATGAACAGGAGTTATTAAGCTTCAAATTGGGTGAACAACAAACTCTCTACCCACAAACACATTAACATTCATACATACAGAAAAACACCCCCAATTATTATCTTACAGACTAAATNTTTTTGGACTAACTGTCATACTTTCACTCTAATGTAAAAGCCGGAAAGTAAAATTATTAAAAATTAAATTTTAATTTTAATTCAGCAAAAATATTTGCAATTTTAATATAAAAAAGATTTATTATATTTATAATTTTTTTTATTTTTAAATTGATTTATCATACTCGAGTAAACAAGGATTAAAATTTATTGACTTAGTTTTAAAACTTCTAAGTAACATTAACCTGTTTAAAGTCGATATCATTATAATAATAATTAAATTTAAAAAAACGTCAAGAACTTTAACAGTATCTTGTATCAAATTAATTTAACACGATTGTTCCTTCAACAATTTTCCAACAATATTAATTAAAGATTAACAAAGCTTCAGATTACAGAAACTTAAATGTACAATCCTTTGTAAATAATGCAACAAAAATTTATTCTAAAATAAAATTAGTTTACTTTTTAATAAATTTTATTACATTTTAAAATAGTTTTTTAATACTAGTGTTCTGTAGAGCAACTATAAATTGTGGCCCAAAAATCTGTGAACCGAGCTAATGAATTTATTAATATCTTGATTAACCGACATTTGAGCCACATTATTTTAATATAATTTGCTAAATTGAAGAGTAATAATTATATATTTTACTTATTCTATAGATTATATATTAACATAAAATCATATTCATGAGACTTGATGAAGAAATTGCATCTTCATTAAGTCGGCATTTTCTGCATCTTCTTTATCAAATAATGCAAATTTAATTCGTTTTAATTAATGGAACTCGCGTAAGACGTGAGTTGGAATTTCTTTTAATAGATTTGGTGAATAATTAAAGCATGAAATGAAACATAATTCGTTCGATGTGTAAACATTCATTATCACTTTCATTAAGAAAATTGTATTACTTATCACTAGAATCAATGAACTTCGTTAAATATGTAAACAAAATACAATTTATCATCAGTTAAATAACAAAATATGCATTGATTTATGCACTGATGGTATATAAATTCAGTGTTTTTCTTATGTTTGAAATTGAATTTTTAGTTATTTTTTTAAATAACTAAAAATAAAATAAAGAAAGCTTTATTTTTTATACAGAATCATTATTTATATAATGCTAACATTTACAAAGTTATTGTTAACATCTAAAACAATAAATAAAAGTATGCAGCAAAATAATGAATTAAGACAATCGAAAGGCATAAATTTGACTAAAAAAATTCAATTAAACATATAAGAATTAATTGAATTTATAAACTATTATGTTCAGAAATATTTTCTTCTTTTCATACATTTATGAGCAACGTTCAATAATAAAATGAAACACATATCCACAACACCTGTATTTAAACATATTTTTTAAACCAAAGACATATAGAATATATATATATACCGGTATATATTTGTATCTAGTAAATCGGAGCCTCCTGCCTCGAATATTTTCATATCTAGTCTGGAGTTTTATCTACAGTCGACCCCCTATAACGTAGGTTCCTATAACGGAAATTCCTATAACGTAGCGAAAAAATTGTAGCAACTTTCGTATAACGTACCTCCTATAACGTCGTTTCGCGAGAAGATTGATAGAGTCTGGACCAATAGTGGATGAGCAGCCGAACTACTTTTCTCCGACCCTGCGCCACGCTACGGAGCGGCTAAATTGAGTTTGCTATCGTCTGTTTAGTATTATATATAAATTATATATAAATTAGGTACTGTACATATAATTATATATTAATTATATATAAATTAGGTACTGTATATATAATTATATATTAACTTAATTTATTGTAACTTTATTATAATTATATATATGCTTTCTGCCGCCTGGCAACACGCTACGGAGATTTTAGGCTAGTAAGTTGAGTTTATTATCGTCTGTACAGTATGTAAATTAGGTACCGTAAGTCTAATACAGCACTAATTTTATACATTTCTTGTGAAAGAAACACTTCTTATTCAACGGCCATAAAAATTATTTATATTAATGATGTCTCCAAAGTTCAACGAAGTCTTCGCAGAAAAATAAGTTGTTAGAAATCGCGGCCGCCGTTTAATGTGCTGTTCCGCGATGAAAACCAGCTTTAAGCAACGGCGTAGTCGAACGGTACACACTCGGTAAGTAATCCTATAATTTTTTGTTTATAGCGTAGTTTATACGGATTATTCCCAAAAAATTATACGTGTTTTGGAAATGTTGAGTGAAATTAGTCTAGAATCGGTTAATTTTATAGAAGAAAACCTTTCAAACAGCCTTAGTCCGTAAAGTTCCCACCTATCGGGCTGCGATTGGCTCATGTATTTAATCGTTCCTACAACGTAATTTTCGGTAAGCGTGGAACGTATCTAAGCGTTATAGGGGGGGGGGTCTACTGTATCTTATACCGTTCTCGAGATTAAGAAAGGACAGCCAAACAGATGGACGACAGTTTTTTCAATAAGCTGATCCAAAGCAGAACAATATGGGGATAAACCCGGTATACCCGACAGGTGTACCTAAAAAGGTACACCAGCACGTACGTGGCCAGCTTAAATCAAATGCCAGGAAGTATATAACTTGCACATAATTTATAGAATTAAAATTGTCTGTATCTTTTACCACTGATTAATCTACAAAGAAAAAAAAACGAGCCATTTTTCAAGCAAAAACAATTGTTTGTTAAATTATTGTCAGGTAGAAGGAAAAAGCATCGAGTGTGAGAAAATGTAAACATAATTAGTTCTTAATGATGATAAAATAAATTCTTTCACTAATAAGAAAAATATATATTTGTTCAGAGCTCTCACACTAGAACAACTAAATAAGATCTCTTTTTTTTCCTCTGTGGAAACTAATGCTTCATTATTTCTGTATTATATTATTTCCTAATTAAGTAAGAAAACTGTGGTAATTATTAATAAAGATCGTAATTAACACGTATAAATGAGCTTTCCAACGTTTTTTAGTCGCTTAGCGTATTGAAAGAGGATGACATTGTACAAGAATACGCTTTACCGCCATCTCGGGTATGTCGAGCTGAAGGAGATGTATTTATTTTGTACGAACTAATTTGTAATGTTTTCATATTTTTATGTTTCTCTCTTTTAATTTACTAAATAAAAATGTTTACAAATGTAAAATTTATTTTAGAATCTTTTATCATCAATTTTAATCAAAAATATTTAATATACACATTTTCACATTTTAAATGTAATTCCTACTGACTGTCCTTCTTCAATCTCGAGAACGGTGTTAGATAGATGCATAGCGAGACAAATTATGGAAAGCGTAGGTGCAAAAGGTCCAGTTCAACTGTATACTACTTCCGGAATAGACCGGAAATCACGTGATTTCAATTCAAATATTTTAGTCTAAACGGAGTTACATAGATGACCGGCATGACTCTTTTATTAATAAAAGAGTCATGCCGGTCATCTATGTAACTCAGGAAAAGCACTAAAAATCTATGTAACTCAGGAAAAGCACTAAAAATCTATGTAACTCAGGAAAAGCACGATGTACAGGGGCATGACGTTACTAATTTGAGATCGAGAGCATATATTTTAAATTAAACAAATTAGGAATATAATTAAAAATTTTTGCTCGTTATTTTAGGTTAAATTTTATTATTGTTACTATTTTTTAAATATATTAAGATTTCTGAAATAATACAGTATGTAACCTAATTATACGACCACTAGTGGCGAGTGGATAAAACCACTGACCTCTGATAGTCTTGGGTTCGCATCTCATCAACGGGTTGGCCACATGGAGAGTTTTCCGAGTGTTTTTCACGTATGTAATGGCTTAAATAGGGGTTAGTTTTTCGTAGAAGTCTTGCCGGAATGCAGTATCCTTGGTGGATCGTCCTTGTGTTGTGTTGCCTTTACCCATCAATCAATTCAATCCATTTGTAAGACCAGTAAACATTAATTTCAAATTAGTGTATTTTAATAATTTATACATCTTGTTGTTTCCCTATATTTTTGGTAATGGTATTCCCTGTAGGTTCTCTATAGCATTCAGATCAGGTCTTAAAGCTGGTTATTCTACTAAAGTGATGTTTTTATTAATAAATCATCATTTTGATCAGTTAGAAACAAGACAGCTGGCATTGTCTTCTTGAAAAATCCAGTTATTTCCTGCTATCAAATATGCTATTAGAAGAAGATGAATTTCTAAGAGTTCTAGTAACTTTTTGAATTAAATTCCACCTATTCAAAGTTCATAGTAATTTGAATGCGTGGCATTTTCTTCTAAAAAACAGGGTAATTTAACCGTTGTAAAAGGCCAAATTATCCTGTTTTTTAGATGAAAATGCCACCCGTATCATTAATGAACAACTGCCAAATGAACCTTTCCTGGGTTCTTTCCAAAAATGAAGCCAGTAATAAGCATTACCATTCGGTCTATCAAGATTCATTTTTTTACGTGACAAAATTACTTTTATCCATTTCAATAATTGTTCGTGTATATTTTTTGTTTATAATGCTTTTTTTAGAATGGTTTATCCTTCTCTTTTCCTAAGTAATGTTCTTAATTTTTAATCATATTTAATTCCTTATGTAATAACATTATAAACATCAGTCTTTGATCTTCCAATTTGTCTAGCAATTTCTCTCTTTGATCTTCCTTCAGGTTTAAACTTCATAATTTCACCAAATTTACACTAAGATCTTTACCTCAAGGCATGCTGATACATTGTTTACATTTTGTTAATTTAGGAGGAAACCTACGGTTTCATATTTACTTTTTAAAGGAGGATTTACTACCAAAAATTTTTCAAAAATTTCTTTAAAATTAATAACATGTTTAGTCGACTAGAATGATAAAAAATCGAATGCTACGCTTCATCACCCCCTCGAGAATTGCGAGCTACAGGTTGAAAAATTTCATCATATACAAACTAATTTCTAATATTTTGTAATTTTTCTACTCTTATTTTATAAAGTATAAAGCTGTTTTAAATTTTAATCGCAAAGATATTAAATTCTTTGATTTATATTTATAAATATTATAAAATGTAGATGCTACTTATATACAGCAAGTCCTCATTTAAAGCTGTTTCGTTATAATGTCATTGAGGAAAGATACAAGTAAATTTGTAATCATTTACAATTATCGCCGTAGAATTTTCTTCATAAACAGTAAAATTGTTCCATGAGATGCAAATTAAATGCTGGAGGTCGTAAACACGATCCAATTAAAATAATATTAATCAAATTATATCCTGTTTATATCAATTAGTCTATGGTATAATTGGTTTCGTTACATGGTCTTGTTTAACCTCGCAGTTTCCTATCGAAGAGATTAAGTGAGGACTTGTTGTAGGCCTACTTAAAATTTTAAAATAAATTTATTTAAAAAAATAATATATTAAACTATTTAATATATTCCTGTTTATTTTTTATATAAAACGTTTTTAGCATAATTTATTGGAATCCTACTCGACAAATTCTTACATTCGATCAATTGATATATAAAATATTCTAGCTTAAAAAAATAAAAAAAAGTTTAAGTAAAATTCGTTTTTAGATTTATTTTTATAAAAAAAAATTGTGTAAAATTCAACGTTTCTTGTAAGTAAATCGATAAAATTATATTAAACATTTTTAGCATTTTTTTCTTTATTATTATTTATAAAATCCAGATGACTCCTTCGAAATTTAAAAATATGAAACTTTCCAAAAATTAATAAAATAAAAACTTCTTTTTAAAGCTAAATTTAAAATGAAATTTAAAAAAATATAAAGCTCGTAAAATACGTTAATTAATTAATATGATTAATGTAGTAATAAAATATTTTAATTAACATTAAGTCCTATCCAATTTAAATGTTTGGATAATATTATTGTTTCCAGGAAATCAACGTTCAGACTCAAAGGCCAGTGTTCTAGTAAGTAATTTTATTATTAAGTTTTGGTAGAATGTTGTTTATCCAACATCTGTGTAATCGTTTTTGACATCTTCATTTTTGTATTGGTAAATAGAAAGCATTCCTAACTGAGCCACTGTATTGTTATGATAGTAACTGCTATGATTCAACACTACTCTGGTAGTGTAAGAAGTAACTCAGTCTGCTTTTATAACAGCGACTACCTCTGCTTAACTTAGTGTTATAAAGCTCGTTTCGAAGGAAGAAATCTTAAATGATGTCACTAAATCTTTACGAAATCAGAGTTCGATTTACGATTGCTTAGTTCTCAAGAAACCAATTAGGCATATAATAAGCCTAATTGGGCAAAAGCAATTAGGCCAAGATAATAGGCCATAAAATGTAAGATTTATTATAATTACTGACATATACAATCTTTCGAATCTACTTGTTTAACTTTGAATTGGAAACGTTTTAAGCACTCACAAAAATAAATTAATTGTTTTCTTTGCATTAAGAGAAATAATAATAAAAAAGAAATTTAAAAATCATTTAATTGATAATTAATTAATTATAAACACAAAAATTAATTTTTACAGCTTCTATTGTTTATAAAGTTCATCTAAGTTTAACCCCGTTAATCTTTATAAACAATAGATTAGAACTACGATAATATCCTTTCTTCATGTTATTCAGATTTACATTTTAATTAAAGAAAAAAAATCCATAACTCATAAAATCAGATAATGAAATAATAATTTACATTTTTCACCATTTCTAAGATATAGAATTATGTTTGATCAATAAAGAAGCTCATAAACTTCCTTCATCAATCAATAAAATTTCTTTAGGGAATTTCTTAGATTATAATTTACTTATCGTACATTTTAATCCAGGCACTAAAAATAATTAATAAAATGTACTATTTTCACTGGCGGATAAAGCATTGGAAGGGCACAAGTTTTGAGGCCTCTTGTTCTAAGTACTAAAGAAGTAATGCATGGTATCAATTTATTACATTTCGATCGATCGTTTCCTTAAAAATAAATCTCTAAATCTCTAGATAAAAATGGTATCTGTACCTGAGATTCGCAAATGTATTTTTTCTGGAGCTGCTAACTTTCGGAGGCCCCAGACAATCGAAGGCCCCAAGCGCGCGTAATGCTTACATTTTTTTCGTGCTTCCTGATGAAATTTAATTTCGAATGTATTTAAATCATAACTAAAAATTCCATAAAAATTATTAAACTTACAACTTTTTACTTTTTAAGATAATTTTAGAAAAAACCAACATAAATAACATTTTAAAAATGAAATTTTTAATTACTAAAAGTCCCATTTCTTTAAATATAAATATGTTAATTAATATCGAAACCTCTCTAATATCATGAATAACCTATATAAATTTACTAGCTACTTAAATAAATTAAAATTTTCAATTGTTTGAAGTGGTTTTCTTGTCTTCGGTTGAATCGGTTGAATGCAACCCGATTCAACCGAAATCAATTGAATTTAAAAAATTAATATTTAAAATTACATTTGTTTTTCTCCAGAAAATCTATAAAAAAATTATTAATTGATCATGATTACGGTTAGTTTAAACAAGTATTGCTTTTACTAACTCAAATA
Source organism: Centruroides sculpturatus (assembly GCF_000671375.1). Classification (NCBI taxonomy): domain Eukaryota; kingdom Metazoa; phylum Arthropoda; class Arachnida; order Scorpiones; family Buthidae; genus Centruroides; species Centruroides sculpturatus. The sequence continues at coordinate 219,052 of NW_019384424.1, read as the reverse complement.
AAATTGAAAAGTTACAAATACAAATAAGAAATAAAATAAATATTGGAGGTTTTTCGTTATGTATAGATGTTAGTGTATGTGGGAAGCATGATTTTTGAAATTGAGCCATTAGTTCGGGAGATATTAGGGAAGTTAAGAATACTACGTGACAATAAATTGATCGTCAATCGTAATGAAGTTGCTCTGAATAGGATTAAAAATAGGAAACAAAAATTAATAAAAAATTGCATTTTAATGAAGGAAGCTTTACTAAAATATAAATTTTAGTTTACGAATTTCTAATCGCGGCAAGTTCGTATTAAAAACTTTTTATGCTATTAATTATGATAAAATTCTAAGGATAGAGATGAATTTTATAAACAATTGTAAATTGCAATAACGAGTAAAATCTTTAAATATGACCCCCTCGAGATATAACATGTGACCCCTCCATCTCCCATCCCCTGGACATTTAACCATAAAAATTCAATAGTATTAATGTTCCTAAAACACAAACCTCTCTGTGAACTTTCAGAAATATTTCAACAAAAGGCACAGGAGTTCTTAAGCTTTGAAGTGTGTGAACACAATCGTGCCACATACACACGTACACACACACACACACACACCCCAATTATATACATATACAATTGTAGACCTGTAAATTCCCACTGTCGTCTGTCTGTATTTCTGTCCGCCTGTTCTTCCTTAATCTCGAGAAAGAAGTTAGATAGATGTCCGGCATGACTTTATTACTAACAGGAAAAGTATGGTGTATAGGGGCAAGACAGTACTAAAATGAGAGCATTGTAACAAATATTTGCTCTCTAAAATATAAATTTATAATCATTATTGTTAGAAAAATATTAAATTTGGTATATATTAATTAATTAATTAATTCGTAAATTAAAATTCTATAAACAAAGTAAATTCTAAAATGTCATAATGTATGCAGTAAATGTATGCTTTCATAATAATAAAAATGGCTGACAATCATTATACTTTTTATTAAACCTTTCACGGACCCCCGACGTTTCACTCACCCCTAAATTAATTTTAATTTGCCAAGGACCCCTGGGAGTTCCAAGGATCCCCAGGGGTCCGTAGGAACCACTTTGGGAAAAATTAAATGCAATTTGAAAAAAAGACAAAAAATCAATTTGGTGAGGAAATGTAAAATATTACGAGCATCCTACAGTTGTATTAGCAAAATAAGGCCAGAAAAATACTTTTGTATTTTCTTGAATCACAATAACATTGCTTTAACGAAACAGTGAGTATATCTAATAATGCGAGCTTACGAAATATCCGCACCATTCTTACAACCCAGATATAACACATTAATTAAACTTCTAAATTGTCCTAAATTTAATAATGGCGTCAACACATTTTTTTTATCGTATGCCGAAGTTTAGATGGATTTAGGAATCGATGGGATAAAGCAAGGCGACATATTGGCCATAAAGGAGGTGCTTACAGGGAGAGCTTTCAATAGAAAACTGACCTGTGTTTAAAGATGTAGTGTAGCCCGTTTGGTTTATAAACATAATAAAAATAAAAAGTTTGTGATGCCCTATAAATAATTTTTGCACTTAAGCTCTATATTTTTACTTTGTTAATGATCATAATAGCTATAACCGTTATGCAATTCGATAGCATTTAACATAGATACAAGATATACAAGATATAAACTTATATAAGGACATAGTTCAGTCATCTAAGTGTATCCCCTTATTGTCGGCACTTTCAAATATATATCTTTGCCTCTATAGGGCAATCCCTAATTGTTCGATAAAACTCTAGTAATAAATACGAAGAATGACACTAATAAAAATTCCAAACGTTATAATGAGGTAATATTTCAAATAAGAAATTGGAAAAATGTTCAGCTTCGAGTAATTCTTCATAAATTATGATATTTATGAAACAATAAAATATTCACTTCTTTCTTTTTATTATAAAGCTATTTAATACATTTTAAATTAAATTTATACATTTTAAACAAATTTATAAATTTATAAAATTTAATAAATCATAATTTTGTAATGTTTCCATTAAACTTATAGAAACATTATAAAAATTGAAGTAAATAATACAAATATAACCATTTTATAATAGATAAAACACTCATTTATAATAATAGAAAATATCTAAAACATTTAGAGTACAGTAACAGTAGTTTTTTAAATTAATTAATCATTTAGATGTTTAAACACTAGTTTATTTCATAATATATAATAACAACGTTCTCGCGATTAAGGAAGGACAGACAGTGGGAATTTATAGGTCTACAACTTTTTCAAATTGCAGCCCAATTGTAAAAAGATCACTAACACTGGTCAACCTAAGAAACCAAAATCATCATCTATTTCCATACATTATTACGACCTCTTGTTAAATATAACTTCCTTATACTCATAGGAATAAGGCTTCATAAAATTATGCTTTTTATTTATGAATTATCATATAGGTATAAACGTTTTATTGATATAATTTAGATTCAACAAATGCTCTGGTTTTATATTTGACCAAAAAATGTGAATTCGAGCCATTATAAAAGATTTTAACACATAATGAGCAATTAATTATTCGTTGTAACATCGTCACAATGCTCTCAATTTTAATAGTGTCTTGACCCTGTGCATCATACTTTTCCTCTTAACAATACTGTCATGCAGGTCATCTATCTAACTCCGTTCAGGAGACAACATATGAATTGAACTAATGTAACCTATGGTCCAATCAGGAAGTTACTCGGGACCTTCTGCATCTATGCACCTATAGAGGCAGAAGGGCCTCGAGAAAAGGGTGATTTCTCGAGATTAAGACAGTCAGACAGACGGCTCATTCATTTGTATTGTTCTGAATCTGAACAGTTCTGGAATGTTTTCTCTTTAAGGAGTAATCCTGAAGAACTCAGGACTAACAAATATTTATTTATATTTCATATTAACTTAAATTTAAATCTTCAAGAGAAAACAATGTTAAGTCTGATCTCGATGGTCAGTACTATTCAGGTTTTTTTTAATATACTTATTAACATATAGTGCTATACAGGAATATTCAATACACTGCACTGGAGACATATGAAATACCTACCCAAAATAAACCTGAAACAAACTATTATTTTTGTTAAATATAAAATAAATTCTCATATTGTTAATGTTTCGTAGAAACAGTACCGAAGGTGTTATCTGGACCCCCTTATGTTGTGGGCCCTTAAGCATCGCTTAACTTCACTTAATTAATGATAGTTACGCCAAAACCCTAGAAATTTATTGATAAATGACCCAAATGACCTGTAATAATTTATCGACCCTCAGTAATTTATGACCCCTGAGGGATTTCAGGGTCGATAACTTACTATATCCTATAAATTCCAACTTATAGCTAGGGCAGTGGTTCTCAAAGCGGGTGCCGCGGCACCTTAGGGTGCCTCAAGAACGCCACAAGGGTGCCGCGAAATTTTTAAATAATTAAATTAAAATTGCTTAAAATAATTGAATTAAAGTATTAAATTAAATAAAAAATTAAAAAATACCTTTATAACAATAACTTTTGTTTTGAATGATTTTGTATTGTTTGGAAATAAACCTACTTACTTTAATAAAAAAAACTTTTATTTTTTTCAAAGTCTTCTCATCCTTCATATCTTTACTAACCGTAAAAAGCAAAATAATAAATAATAATAATAATAATAGGGGTGCCGTGATTTTTTTTAATAATTTCAAGTGTGCCACCTGACAAAAAAGTTTGAGAAACACTGCTTTAGAGTTTTATTGAGGAAGGCTTCCCATGCTGTTGATATCTTCATTTCTTGTTTGAAGTTAATGCAGTGCTTATTCCTGAGGGTGTTAAGGCAAATGTATATGGCCTCTAGCCATCTGAGGTGTTCTGTGCGGACCGTGGTTTGAATAATTCTGGCTAGAGGGAATAGCGGCTCTATTTCTGGGTCGGAGGAGTATACCGCTAAGGCGGTGTTGTTTCTATGATGTAGGGTGTCCGCTTTGTGTTCTTTGATTCTAGTTACTAAGTTGCGTTTAGTGGACCCGATGTAGAATACTTCGCTGTTGTCTCTATGATCGAT
>NW_019384424.1:202161-208547 GCF_000671375.1 Centruroides sculpturatus | reverse complement strand
TTATTTAAAAAAAATTTAAATGTTCTCTAATAATTAAAATAATTTAATTTTTAAAATATCTGCATCGTTTGATTTATTTTTGGCACGAATGAATCGCTGTTTCACCATTCCTATATTTTTAAAAGTCAAATGATCTAAAGAGATTTGAATTTCATTAAGTGAACGGAACTGAATTTCATTAAGTTGTATACAATTCAAAAAAGTACAAGCTAAAAAAGATATAAATAGTATAATTTTAATTAAAAATAGCTTAAATTGTATGTAATTAATTAATTCTTAATATAAAAAATCCACTCGAAAAGATTTAAATTAAAAAATAAAAGAATTGATGTAAAATTATTGGCAAGAACCTTACTTTTTTCCATCCTCCGACAATGTCAGCAATATTAGAATAATTGAAAGGAGGAGTTTTCATTTTATTATTCACTTCGTATGTAAAATTTTCGAAACCGATTGGTGGAGATCCAACGACTCCAATGTAAGATTGAAAAGCTTTCTTGGCATCATCTTCAACTTCCTCTTTCAATAAACCTTTATCGATAAAATCACATTTATTTATTATTTAGATTAGACGTTTCGAATGAATAAATTAAATTTTCTCAAAAAACTGAAAAAAACATATTATTTTATGATTAAATTATAAATTTTACTTTGTGTATGATAAAAATGTTAAATAAAATATTATTTAGTTTTGGAATTGTTATTTGAATATAAAACACGATGTTTTTTAAAGTAGTTTAGTAGCTTGATTAATATAATTTCTTTAAAAAATGTTCGTAATAAAATGTCATTACTTATAAAAATGTTTATTGTACAAAAAATTTTATTATATTAAATATTTAAAAGACAATTATACTTTAAAATTCCACCAAAATCACTTGATATTTTCTTTATTTTACATTATAATTTGTTTCTCCCGAAGGTGATAAAAACCGGGAAATTTCCAAGTCGATTAATGGAACACATATAAATTTGATAATTAGTTTATAGTTTTTAAATTTAATTAATGGTGTCGGATAAAAGATGTCAACTTTTCTAAATTATTATTATTAAATATTAAAAAAACTTTTAAAAATCACGTGATTTCTGGTCAATACCGAAGTTCATATATAATTTAGCGGTGCCTACACCCCTAAGCTTTACTCGATTTTCATCTATCTAACTCTATTCTCGATGTTAAGGCAGGATAGACAGACAGACAGAGGACAGTGAGAATTCATAGGTTAACAGTCCAATTGAAAATTGCAGTCCAATTATTAATTTAAAGAATTGAAAATGAATTTCACCTTATAGTACTTTGTGTACTGATAAATAAATTCGATTATGAGCCTGTTAATTCTGACAAAGACTAATATTAAACAAACACATGTCCCTGTGTCTTTCGTCACGTAACCTTCGTTAATTTCATTTAATTTAATTTACAGTAGTCTTTTGTTACTAAAATAAAATTTAAAAAATAATTGGGAATGGATAAACGAATGTCAACTCGAGAAGTTATTCTCATAAGTGTTTTTATAATGGAATCAATGGAGTTCAATAGCTAGAATGACAGGAAAGAGCAAAATTGGGCACATTTTCGCTTATAATTATTTTAAATTACAGGGCTGTGGTATAGGATCTATTACACATACAGTAGAACTCCGATTATCCGAATTGATTCGTTCTGCAGGTGATTCGGATAATCAAAAATTTGAATAAATGGATTAACATGTAAAGAATAAATTACAAGCATCCTACAGAAAATAGGCGCACTGATCATACAGTCGCGTGACGTAAGAGAATTGCAATGTGACGTCAGTGAGAGAGTTTCTCTCTCTCTGACGTCACATTGCAATTCTCTTACGTCACACGACTGTAGGAGGGCAAGTGGTTCGGATAATTGAACAATTCGGTTAATCGGCCTTTGGATAATCGGAGTTCTACTGTATTATTTTACCCATAACCTCCGCTGCGTTATCTCTCTGTATATCACATCATGGAAGTACTGTAGTTTCATTTATTCGTTTACATTTTTGATTCACTGCACTGCACTGTATTTACTGCGATTTTTTTATTTTTTAAGTTGAATTTTTAATTAATATAACTATATTATTTGCGAAACGTGGCAAACAAACAATGAAGTAAAGCAATTCTTTCAATTGAATAATTATTAATAAAGGCGATTTCAAATTTATAATGGACTTTCTATGAACTTACGATTAATTTGGCCTCTGAAGTTTTTCTATTATTCAATATTTTCATTAATCCGATTACCTATTGGTTCATATATGTTTGTATCATAAAATGCATCAATCTGCAGTTCTGGGGACCGGGTTCGAATTGATTTAAGGAACTTCAGGAATGGTTCCTTTCGAATATGTCATGCCTCGTCTATATTGCAGACCCGGACGAATTCATAGTGCACTCAGTGCAAAAAAAGTTAAAAAAGATACGCAAAAGGACATCCAAATTGGTCTACCAATAGGTATCGAAGAATTTACAACTACAAGAATTATATACGTACTATTTACAACTTTACTTTTTAAAAATACTACGTTAAATATAGCTTAAATAAATCAATCCTTTTATACAAATTTAATGAATAACAACATTCTTATCCTCAGACCACATCTAAAATTGTCACTAAATCGAGTGCCAATTTCAGATGCAAACAGTTTGATGGAGCTAAATTCAGTTTTGCTGTATTTAATTAATTACTTTTTATTATGATGAAATTCAGTAAGCAAAAACATATTTGGAAATTTAGTTTCCAATGATGAAATTAGTAAAATTATGCGCTTTAATTAATAATAAACTTTTAAGCAAATTTATAAGTTATAGAAATTAAAAATCTTTTATTTATAAAATTGTTAAATAGTTTTACTTTTAAATTTCTTTACGTGTTTACAGACTATTTTATTAGGCCTATATTTGTATAATAAATATATTTTAAAAGATATTAATTAAATAAATTCTTATTGATATTAAATAAGTAAATATAATTAGTTCCTGTTGATTAAATGTAATAAACGCTTTCTTATAAATTAAATAATATTATACTTATTTTACCTGATTCTTTATTTTATAAATTTATTGTTTTTTTAGCCATAAATTAAGTTTATTTATTTAATAAAATTTCCCTAATTTATTTAATTTGTTTTTAAATTTTGATGTTAAATTATTAAATTGAACAAATTAGAAATTATTTTACATAAGTTTAATTTATAAGTTGTAAATTTAAAAAAATTTATTCCAATTTCATAAATTAAAAATAATAAATTGTTAAAGTTTAAAAATACATTTAATATTTAAGTTTCAATACGTTTTAATCCTCTTAGAAAGTTCATTCAACATTAAAAAAAATATATTTAAATTAATAACTTTGAATTATAAATGCTTTTTAAAAATTTTATTTAATTATATTAAAAATTATTTAATGATATTACAATTAAAAGAATAAAATTTTTAAAAATTAAATAAATTCATAAAATCACAATTATAATGGATAATATTGTTAATAATATTAAATGAATATTTATTAATTAAATTTTAGAAATTATTTCGTTTTCACTTTTTAAAAATTTAATTTTTATTTTTCTGAATTAAATCCGAAAATAAATGATTACAACGAATCTAATTCATTAAAAGTATTATTCTTTTAAAGAGAATCATATTTAACTTTTTAATGATAATTTAATTATTAATTTCAACTTATTTATTAGACAGAATATTTACAACTTGACAAGAAAATATTATTTTTATATTAACAACTGAATGAATTTGTGCATAATTTTTGAAGTTATTTTATATTCTTGTAAATTAAATTAAGTTACACATGCTTTACTTTTTATTTATTTACATTAAATTTATTACAATTTTACTAAATAAAAGGTAGTAAAAGTATAAATTACGAAAAGATTTGGTAGTTTTTAAATTGAATTAATTAATTAATGTAATAAATATTAAATAATGTCTTTGAAAACAAACAAGTTATACAGCTAGTCGCAATGCATTCTTTTATAGGAATGTCGGATTTCTCACAAATATTCCTTTCCTATAATCTAATAAATCAATTATATTAGAGAAGCAAAGATTTATAAGATAGAAACACTAGTAAATACTTAACTATGGCTTTCAACAAAACATTTACGTTCTGTATAAAAGTTTTGCAAAAAAATCCGCATTAGGGAAGGTCAACTGCCATTAATTTTAGTGTATTTAAGATATTAATTATAAGAAATATTATGAATTGTTCAATTACGATTAAAAGAACATAACTAAAAAATGGTACAGTCGATTCTAAATAAATTTTTAAATTAATTTTTACTTGAATGTAAAAACGAATCTTGAAAAAGACTTACAATTTTATGTTCGGCTTTCATCTGTATCGTCGGTATAAGTTGAAAAATATGATAATTAGAAAATTTCGGCACTCATTTTAAAATTTTATACCTGTCTTAAAGCCTTATTTGGCATTTAAAATATTAATACAATAAATTATCAATATTATATATTATACAATATGAGAAGTAGAAAATTTTAAGTAATGAGTACAGTCGATCCACTATAAGACGGTAGATACGTTCCGTTCTTTATGAATCAATTCACAGCCAATCACAGCCCGACACGTGTGAAGTTTACGGACTATGGCTGAGTGAAGATCTTATTGAAAATGTTCCTTCCCAACTCCGCCTCGTTGAGTTGGTTTCTTGTGTATCACGACTCGATGTAGTGAATCAGGTTCGNACGAAATCTAGAAAAATGTGATTTAATTTAAAAAATGAACAAATAATGAAATAAATTAAAAAAAAATAATATATTATCCTTCTACTAAGCCAGATTTATACGTAAACTAAACAAGCTGCAAGTTCGGATCTTACTCTACGAGGATGCGGCTTAGGGTCTCATATTTTTAAATGTATTACTACAGTAACATCTCGAAAGTTGGACACCTCTCTAACCTGAACACTCTCAAACTTTAGGTCTTCATTACAGGTATCCAACTTAGCGAGGTTTTACTGTATTTAGTAAAAAGTGGAGTCTCTGATACTTGCGTCCGAATTTAGTCTATAAATACGATATTACTCCCTCCTAAATATGCCACTCTAGTATAGCATCATTGAGTAGTTGTAAATAAATTTCCTTCATAAATATTAAGTACAGAACCTTTCAATATATGTGAATCGCTAAATACAGGATTTCATACTGTAAACGACATTGTATCGTTAAATCACTCGACATGCAGACATAGTCACATTGCATAAATCTTGTTTTGAGAAACTTGTTTAGCGCCACATTTGATTTAGTGCCAAACAAATAATTACACTAAATCGAAATTTGACCGCATATTATAAAGTTGTATATAAGCTACCAATTAATTATAGTCCTTTCAGAGAAAGATTAGTCTGACGTAAGCTAGAAGGGTCTGTGTCATAGAAGGAGGCACGTAAAAGTTGACACATGGATCCAATCTCTTTCGGCTGCTTTGTTTTTTCTTTACATTTTAAAACTCTCTGTCATTTCATGTTTTTATACTATCTTTACAATAAATAATTTTACTGTTTTACCTTTTTTTTACAAATTTTATTACTGTGATGCAAATGTCAACTTCTACGTGTCTCTTTCCATCCCTTTCATCTGACATAGACTCTTCCCGCATAGACTTACTCGTGTCTATTCTTTCTCTGCACGGACTATAGTTGATGTAAATTTATATTTTCTGTGTTTTTCCTGATAATAAATGATATTAAATCTGTTTTGTCCCTATGACAAGGTGTAAATAATAAACCGTAAAAATTAAACATTTTTTTTTTATTTAATAAATTATAGATTATTTATTATTTTTAAAACTAATATAAATATGTAATTTTATATAAGCTTAAGTTTATCACCCAGTTATAAAAAATTATATTTATTAATAGCTTTCAAATTTAACATTCATAAATCCGTAATTTCAAGAAGATCATTTCGAATAGAAATCTTTACATTTTTCTTTCATAAACTTAAAAATATAGTCTTTTTATTATCTATACTCTAAAAGTACTGATGTTTATGGGCTTTAAAATATATAAATTCACCTAACTCATTCCGTAGTCTCAAAATAGATAATTTATTCTGAAAATTTAAGTTGAATACGATTTATTTTCTAAAATTTATAGTTTTATAAAATGGTATTTGATATATTCACGTATGAAAATCCCTAAATTATCTCATAAATTTAATATAAACGGCATTTATGTAGTTCGATATTACTTACACGTATTTACTTATTCATATTAAATCTTGTTAACGCAGTTTTATAAAGTTTCTCTTTAAAAATATTTATATTATGCTATGAAAGATTTTAGTGTAAATCTATAAAAATTACATATCTTAACTATATAATAATTATATATAAATTAAATATA
>NW_019384424.1:196392-202119 GCF_000671375.1 Centruroides sculpturatus | reverse complement strand
TATATTTAAATATATTAAATATAATAATAAATCTTGTATAAAAAAGCTAGCAACGTTCATATTGGTTCGGAAAATATTAAGGGAATGGGACCATATCTCCCGAAACGATAGTCCAATTTTTCTAAAAATTTCTATAAACATTTTCTTCTAATACCTAAATCTCACTGCAAAATTTCAGAAAATTTCACCAATCGGCACAGGAGTTATTAAGCTTCAAAATAGGTTAAGAAAATCGTGCCCCACACATATTAACATACATAGACACATATAGAAACGAAGGAAACCCCATTTCAACTTTTTTACATTTCTCGATGTTTCAAGGTCCCGAGTTCAAAAATGTAAAAATTTTGGGGATCATTTTTTGACCGTTTACCATACCTTCCCTCGTTATATTACAGCCAGGAAAGTAAAAATGATATTATTGTTACAATATTCTCTTCAAGATGCCAATGGGATGCTGAATGATATAAATTCATTTGGATAACCTCATGAAAGATTGTATTGTATGTCATTGTATTGGACATCCTCAGGGTTTCTCATTACTTTCGATAGCCTCATTACTGAGGGTTTCAACTTAATTATTATTTTATTCTCGTCAGATTTCAATTGAATATTTAGTTTATTTCGTTTCACTCCATGCATTTTTTTAGAAAATTTATAATTGCTATTTTCATATATTAAAATAATGAACTTTTATTTCCAGTTATATTTGAATGTTTTACTATTTAAAAAAATTTTTTAAATGTTCTCTAATAATAAAAATAATTTAATTTTTAAAATATCTGCATCGTTTGATTTATTTTTGGCACGAATGAATCGCTGTTTCACCATTCCTATATTTTTAAAAGTCAAATGATCTAAAGAGATTTGAATTTCATTAAGTGAACGGAACTGAATTTCATTAAGTTGTATACAATTCAAAAAAGTACAAGCTAAAAAAGATATAAATAGTATAATTTTAATTAAAAATAGCTTAAATTGTATGTAATTAATTAATTCTTAATATAAAAAATCCACTCGAAAAGATTTAAATTAAAAAATAAAAGAATTGATGTAAAATTATTGGCAAGAACCTTACTTTTTTCCATCCTCCGACAATGTCAGCAATATTAGAATAATTGAAAGGAGGAGTTTTCATTTTATTATTCACTTCGTATGTAAAATTTTCGAAACCGATTGGTGGAGATCCAACGACTCCAATGTAAGATTGAAAAGCTTTCTTGGCATCATCTTCAACTTCCTCTTTCAATAAACCTTTATCGATAAAATCACATTTATTTATTATTTAGATTAGACGTTTCGAATGAATAAATTAAATTTTCTCAAAAAACTGAAAAAAACATATTATTTTATGATTAAATTATAAATTTTACTTTGTGTATGATAAAAATGTTAAATAAAATATTATTTAGTTTTGGAATTGTTATTTGAATATAAAACACGATGTTTTTTAAAGTAGTTTAGTAGCTTGATTAATATAATTTCTTTAAAAAATGTTCGTAATAAAATGTCATTACTTATAAAAATGTTTATTGTACAAAAAATTTTATTATATTAAATATTTAAAAGACAATTATACTTTAAAATTCCACCAAAATCACTTGATATTTTCTTTATTTTACATTATAATTTGTTTCTCCCGAAGGTGATAAAAACCGGGAAATTTCCAAGTCGATTAATGGAACACATATAAATTTGATAATTAGTTTATAGTTTTTAAATTTAATTAATGGTGTCGGATAAAAGATGTCAACTTTTCTAAATTATTATTATTAAATATTAAAAAAACTTTTAAAAATCACGTGATTTCTGGTCAATACCGAAGTTCATATATAATTTAGCGGTGCCTACACCCCTAAGCTTTACTCGATTTTCATCTATCTAACTCTATTCTCGATGTTAAGGCAGGATAGACAGACAGACAGAGGACAGTGAGAATTCATAGGTTAACAGTCCAATTGAAAATTGCAGTCCAATTATTAATTTAAAGAATTGAAAATGAATTTCACCTTATAGTACTTTGTGTACTGATAAATAAATTCGATTATGAGCCTGTTAATTCTGACAAAGACTAATATTAAACAAACACATGTCCCTGTGTCTTTCGTCACGTAACCTTCGTTAATTTCATTTAATTTAATTTACAGTAGTCTTTTGTTACTAAAATAAAATTTAAAAAATAATTGGGAATGGATAAACGAATGTCAACTCGAGAAGTTATTCTCATAAGTGTTTTTATAATGGAATCAATGGAGTTCAATAGCTAGAATGACAGGAAAGAGCAAAATTGGGCACATTTTCGCTTATAATTATTTTAAATTACAGGGCTGTGGTATAGGATCTATTACACATACAGTAGAACTCCGATTATCCGAATTGATTCGTTCTGCAGGTGATTCGGATAATCAAAAATTTGAATAAATGGATTAACATGTAAAGAATAAATTACAAGCATCCTACAGAAAATAGGCGCACTGATCATACAGTCGCGTGACGTAAGAGAATTGCAATGTGACGTCAGTGAGAGAGTTTCTCTCTCTCTGACGTCACATTGCAATTCTCTTACGTCACACGACTGTAGGAGGGCAAGTGGTTCGGATAATTGAACAATTCGGTTAATCGGCCTTTGGATAATCGGAGTTCTACTGTATTATTTTACCCATAACCTCCGCTGCGTTATCTCTCTGTATATCACATCATGGAAGTACTGTAGTTTCATTTATTCGTTTACATTTTTGATTCACTGCACTGCACTGTATTTACTGCGATTTTTTTATTTTTTAAGTTGAATTTTTAATTAATATAACTATATTATTTGCGAAACGTGGCAAACAAACAATGAAGTAAAGCAATTCTTTCAATTGAATAATTATTAATAAAGGCGATTTCAAATTTATAATGGACTTTCTATGAACTTACGATTAATTTGGCCTCTGAAGTTTTTCTATTATTCAATATTTTCATTAATCCGATTACCTATTGGTTCATATATGTTTGTATCATAAAATGCATCAATCTGCAGTTCTGGGGACCGGGTTCGAATTGATTTAAGGAACTTCAGGAATGGTTCCTTTCGAATATGTCATGCCTCGTCTATATTGCAGACCCGGACGAATTCATAGTGCACTCAGTGCAAAAAAAGTTAAAAAAGATACGCAAAAGGACATCCAAATTGGTCTACCAATAGGTATCGAAGAATTTACAACTACAAGAATTATATACGTACTATTTACAACTTTACTTTTTAAAAATACTACGTTAAATATAGCTTAAATAAATCAATCCTTTTATACAAATTTAATGAATAACAACATTCTTATCCTCAGACCACATCTAAAATTGTCACTAAATCGAGTGCCAATTTCAGATGCAAACAGTTTGATGGAGCTAAATTCAGTTTTGCTGTATTTAATTAATTACTTTTTATTATGATGAAATTCAGTAAGCAAAAACATATTTGGAAATTTAGTTTCCAATGATGAAATTAGTAAAATTATGCGCTTTAATTAATAATAAACTTTTAAGCAAATTTATAAGTTATAGAAATTAAAAATCTTTTATTTATAAAATTGTTAAATAGTTTTACTTTTAAATTTCTTTACGTGTTTACAGACTATTTTATTAGGCCTATATTTGTATAATAAATATATTTTAAAAGATATTAATTAAATAAATTCTTATTGATATTAAATAAGTAAATATAATTAGTTCCTGTTGATTAAATGTAATAAACGCTTTCTTATAAATTAAATAATATTATACTTATTTTACCTGATTCTTTATTTTATAAATTTATTGTTTTTTTAGCCATAAATTAAGTTTATTTATTTAATAAAATTTCCCTAATTTATTTAATTTGTTTTTAAATTTTGATGTTAAATTATTAAATTGAACAAATTAGAAATTATTTTACATAAGTTTAATTTATAAGTTGTAAATTTAAAAAAATTTATTCCAATTTCATAAATTAAAAATAATAAATTGTTAAAGTTTAAAAATACATTTAATATTTAAGTTTCAATACGTTTTAATCCTCTTAGAAAGTTCATTCAACATTAAAAAAAATATATTTAAATTAATAACTTTGAATTATAAATGCTTTTTAAAAATTTTATTTAATTATATTAAAAATTATTTAATGATATTACAATTAAAAGAATAAAATTTTTAAAAATTAAATAAATTCATAAAATCACAATTATAATGGATAATATTGTTAATAATATTAAATGAATATTTATTAATTAAATTTTAGAAATTATTTCGTTTTCACTTTTTAAAAATTTAATTTTTATTTTTCTGAATTAAATCCGAAAATAAATGATTACAACGAATCTAATTCATTAAAAGTATTATTCTTTTAAAGAGAATCATATTTAACTTTTTAATGATAATTTAATTATTAATTTCAACTTATTTATTAGACAGAATATTTACAACTTGACAAGAAAATATTATTTTTATATTAACAACTGAATGAATTTGTGCATAATTTTTGAAGTTATTTTATATTCTTGTAAATTAAATTAAGTTACACATGCTTTACTTTTTATTTATTTACATTAAATTTATTACAATTTTACTAAATAAAAGGTAGTAAAAGTATAAATTACGAAAAGATTTGGTAGTTTTTAAATTGAATTAATTAATTAATGTAATAAATATTAAATAATGTCTTTGAAAACAAACAAGTTATACAGCTAGTCGCAATGCATTCTTTTATAGGAATGTCGGATTTCTCACAAATATTCCTTTCCTATAATCTAATAAATCAATTATATTAGAGAAGCAAAGATTTATAAGATAGAAACACTAGTAAATACTTAACTATGGCTTTCAACAAAACATTTACGTTCTGTATAAAAGTTTTGCAAAAAAATCCGCATTAGGGAAGGTCAACTGCCATTAATTTTAGTGTATTTAAGATATTAATTATAAGAAATATTATAAATTGTTCAATTACGATTAAAAGAACATAACTAAAAAATGGTACAGTCGATTCTAAATAAATTTTTAAATTAATTTTTACTTGAATGTAAAAACGAATCTTGAAAAAGACTTACAATTTTATGTTCGGCTTTCATCTGTATCGTCGGTATAAGTTGAAAAATATGATAATTAGAAAATTTCGGCACTCATTTTAAAATTTTATACCTGTCTTAAAGCCTTATTTGGCATTTAAAATATTAATACAATAAATTATCAATATTATATATTATACAATATGAGAAGTAGAAAATTTTAAGTAATGAGTACAGTCGATCCACTATAAGACGGTAGATACGTTCCGTTCTTTATGAATCAATTCACAGCCAATCACAGCCCGACACGTGTGAAGTTTACGGACTATGGCTGAGTGAAGATCTTATTGAAAATGTTCCTTCCCAACTCCGCCTCGTTGAGTTGGTTTCTTGTGTATCACGACTCGATGTAGTGAATCAGGTTCGTCGGAAAGCACACCTCCACACTCAAATTGAATATATTTACAGTTTATTTACAGTTGTACAAGTTATAAACATAGTATATGTACAGGAAGATCATGGGTGGTGAACTCACGTGCCAGATTGGCGTCTGGAAACTAATACTCTTGGGAGAGACCTCAGTCAGCTTTTGGAGTCGGCTCAACTGCACGGTCGGTCCGGTCTCAGCACTAACCCGTCCCTGAGAAGATTAACAGAGGAGAACACTCTCTCTTTACGCTCAGCGGGCTTCCCAAGTGCCTGAGAC
>NW_019384424.1:182076-195689 GCF_000671375.1 Centruroides sculpturatus | reverse complement strand
AAAAAGTATATATATAATTATAATAAAGTTACAATAAATTAAGTTAATATATAATTATATATACAGTACCTAATTTATATATAATTATATGTACAGACGATACTAAACTCAATTTACCCGCCTAAACTGTCCGTAGCGTGGCGCTGGACGGCGGAAAGTAGTTCGGCTGCCCGATGACGTTTTACGTAATTATAGGAGTTTTTTTTTACCGTTGTTTACGGATACCGCCACAATTTTTTCGCCGTCTTATAGGAATCGTAATTATAGGAACCCGTCTTATAGGGGAATCTACTGTATTTTAATATTTGTTTATGTTTATATAAAATAAATTTATGTGTTGTATCAATATTATAACTTAAGATTAAAAGCATTTTTTATGTAAATTTCTTTAAGATTTTACTTACTAAAGCTAAATTTTGAAAAAAAAAATTAATTATTCATCGCGTATAAACGAAGCTTAAATAAATTTTGTGTAATATTAATATATTATAAGTAGAATTCAATAATTCGAGGTTTGGCATATAGTTTCCTGCCTCGAATAATTTAAAACATCCACGCACAACCACCTTCGAAACAATCCCCTTAGGTGACGATACACTTTTAATAGCTCTTGAATAGTTTCTGGAAGCATTGGTGCAAGCCATCTCTTGATATCTCATCCGTAATCCGTAAGGTATCAAGTCTATAGTCCTTTATCTTCTCTAGTGGCGTAGGCAGTATGTACTTCTATGTAACAAGAGTACATTGTAACTTTAGATTTTCGCGGTCTGATTGTGTCCTGAAATCCTGTAGCTTGAATGTGCATGCAGAATGGTCCATAATCAGAGTTTCTCACCAGAAATGACTAATATGCTTCGCATTCCCCTTATTCAAGCGACTTAGCCTCTTGCGAGTTTTACCTCTTCACTGACGAAAAAACAACTGCGGGACATCACATCTTGTGCATTGATGTTTTAGGAAAGGAACTACAGTATACGCTTCCCGATTTTTTGAATCCTATTTCGTAAATTCGTTAAATGAATTCATTGTGAAAATAATTTTAATAAGTGAACATACTTATCTAATATCCTATCATTAAATACTTGAATAAAGTGTTCATAGAAATCTACAGAATTTTAATATAGTGATAAATTCTTCACTAAAATTTCAAAAAAGTCTCTGGTATACGTTTAAGTAGGTCTAAATTATTCTCAAATTAATGTTATACAAAATTCATTTACTTTATATTGAAAATTTAACTTAAATAAATAATTTTTATTCAATTTTTAAGAACCAGATTGTTTATCGTAGAGTTAACATTTACTATTATTACGGCTGCAAAGAAACGAAATTCTTTCATTGCGACTGATTGTAATTTCTGGTTATCCACACGATCTGGAAGCAGATGGGGGATACAAATTTAATGCTTTTTTTCTGGGAAGGTTCTTTTCCAAAAATTCTACAGAATGCAATTAGATAGAACCAAAGAGTTTTTAGAATCATACTTAATTAATTTATTAGCGTACAGTTTAGAATTTTCTATGCATTTTTAAAATCATAGAAAAATTTTGTAAAATATTAACAAATTCGCCTTTTAGTCGCTACGGTATTCTACCCTCGTGTTTGTCACCACTGTCTTAACCATGCAGAGAAT
Source organism: Centruroides sculpturatus (assembly GCF_000671375.1). Lineage (NCBI taxonomy): Eukaryota > Metazoa > Arthropoda > Arachnida > Scorpiones > Buthidae > Centruroides > Centruroides sculpturatus. The sequence goes on along the minus strand of NW_019384424.1, from coordinate 194,056 downwards.
AAATCTGGGTTTAAAGTATTTTCGAGTAATGTTAATTTCATACACAAATGCTCTACATTTGTTAGATCCGTTCAGATTCTCAACAGTTTTGTGCTTACTCACTTCCAATGCTTTTATTTGTCAATAAAGTTTCATTTCTTGTAGCAACTCGATATTCCTCAATAGAACAATCAGTAGGTCTTTTTAGTATTGTCTCTACCTCTATAGACATTCTTACTTTTTATCACCTTTCTCACATTACTCGTCAAAGCAGTCTTTGTCCCGTTGTCTTTTTCTCTTACTTAAAATAACATTTTTTCCATTCAGTTTGATCTATTTATTAGCCAGTTATCATTTCGTTTCATAGCCGCTAGAAGACATATTTTCCCCGTAGACTTACAATGTGAATCCGAAACTTAATATACTCTTTAGCAATTGTTTTTTGAAACATTTTTATGCAAGATATAATATAATATGTTCTAGGTTGAGTTATACATGGTCGATTTTTCGAGAAAAACAAGAAAAAAATTGGCATTAAAAATATTTGGCAAGACCTTCGCCATATTTCGAATGTCGGGTAGCGCGCTCGTTTACTGTTTTACAATGCAAAATTTTCTCATTGATTTAACGTGGGGATTACATTTGACCCTCGATATCTTCCGTTCTACGACACGCCATTTTATTAGTTCTAGTAATTGCAAAATTTCGTTGAAAAGGTCGAGCCATTACTTTCCAAAACGTGTCAGCGATTTGAGTCGCTACCAAGGCAGTTTGCTCGCTTGGTTTCAATCAGGAGTTTGTCAACTAGATTAACATTTTTACATTTTATTTTGGAATTTTTTAACGTCTTTTAATTAAAGTTCTCTGTTCGTTGTGATTTGTTTTTTTTTTAATTCGAGATTGTCTCTCTAAGTTTGATTATCATCAAATAATGACTAAATGTTCACACCTCGTGCATGTTCTGATGTTCATCAAAGTAGTGTCTAGCATCCATTAATAGCTGGTTAATTTGGTTATAAGTACTGCCATATAGTGATCTTTATGTAATTTTATGCGTGTCTTTATGTTTAAAGCACATGTTGCCAATAACCATACTGTGTGATGCAGCAAAGTCTATTAGCCTGATATTTTTTGCTGTTGTATTCATGACAGACATTATTTTTCTCAATTACTGGCCTAAATTTTTCTTCCCTTCCCACGTCCGCATTAAGTCATTAATCACAACTTTAATATCACAAAGTGTATATTCATTATTGAATTTAGTTTGAGTTTCATAAAAGGATTCTTCTTCATCTTCCTCTTTGTTTTACTTGCACAGGTAATGCACCTTTAATCCGGATACTGAAGAGTCTTGGTGATTCAACTTTAAAGCCTATACTAAGATAATTAATCAGCGAATTAACTAGAAAACCTGTAGCTTGAAAATGTTTATCAGCATGGTAACTACAGAACATGATGTGATCAGTATTTTTTAAAATATCCTGTTCAATCAATATTATATTACTTTTTGGACTCCTATGGTATCAAGTCTATAGTCCTTTATCTCCTTTAGTGACATAGGCAGTATGTACTTCTATGTAACAAGAGTACGTTGTAACTTCAGATTCTCGCGGTTTGACTATGTATTAAACATATTTACAAAATTTACGTATTATTCAATATTTATCGTTGAATGAATGATATTTAGTGCACTAAATATCCATTATAAGTTTTAGCGTTAACAAATATTAAACTTTATATTAAAATATTAAACAATTAACGTTGTTAATTGTTTAATATTGTTTAATATAAAGTTTTACATAAATAAACCATGAAACAACACAAACGTTGATTTGTGTTGTTTCATGGTTTATTTATGTCAATTTTCTTAGTTATTAGTAATTTTAGTAACAATATGTAATCTTATTATCTAAAGCAATAACAAGCAGATTATAATCTGCAAGCACATTCACTTAAAATAAATTGAATTTGATAGTGTCATTGTGACATTTAACATTATAATATATGTATATTTCCAAGCATTTATTAACTTGATCTTCGATCGTTGCAATGACTTACTTCTACAGATATATATTTACAATAATAATAGCCTAGCTCTTCTAACATCACCGGATGAATACATAATATACAAGTAAATAGAAAATTAATGAATATACAGTATTCTTAAATATTTTACATTTTCATCTTAGAGAAGCTTCAAGGAAACTTGTAAAACGTCATAAAGGGGTATTTTATCTTTTATACGTGTATTTCTTAAATTCAGATTATGTTCTTGGAAGTAACAATTTAAACTATACAACGTGACACATTAATATTGTTTATATTACCTTATATATTACACTACGACCTTATATGAAGTCATAATAGAAAATATGTACAACTTGTTAGTATAGAGAGTTGTAAAACAGCAATCAAAAAGCGGTATACAATGTATGTAAAAATTACTTAAAATTTAATAAAGTATACATTATTATCTATTTTCTATTATTTGAATTATATTCCCACTTAAATTCCCTTTCGTTATTATAAATATCATAAAAATTGTTAAATGTAGCAAATTCCAGCTTCGTTTCCAATTTTAATGGAATTATACAACTCTAGGGGGTAAGGTATATATAATTATCTAAATGGAATAAACTACTTCGAGAATAATTTGTTCCATTTAATTGTATACCTTACCCCTATTTATTGAGGAAAAAGACTAGTCCACTACTTGACATAATGCTTACGATAGACTTTTCCTGTCGCGTTAACTGATCTCGATTTCCGTTCTTCTTTCTCAGAAAAAAGGGAAAAACTTTTTGTAACCAGTTTGTTACAGGCTTATATCTGATTTATTTTTTATGTAGGCTCTTCAATTATTATATATTATTATTATTCATGGATGAAACATGAATAAATTTAGGTATATCAGACTTTAATTGCACTCACAAAGACTTTTCTGAAGATAAAATATATTCGTGAATACTTTTACATATCGAATGGAGAAGAGAAAGTACTGAAAAACATAAATGGAGAGTTGAAATTAAAATACAGTTCAGTAATAGCAAAAAAAAAACATTAAAATNATTATTATTATTAAATATTAAAAAAACTTTTAAAAATCACGTGATTTCTGGTCAATACCGAAGTTCATATATAATTTAGCGGTGCCTACACCCCTAAGCTTTACTCGATTTTCATCTATCTAACTCTATTCTCGATGTTAAGGCAGGATAGACAGACAGACAGAGGACAGTGAGAATTCATAGGTTAACAGTCCAATTGAAAATTGCAGTCCAATTATTAATTTAAAGAATTGAAAATGAATTTCACCTTATAGTACTTTGTGTACTGATAAATAAATTCGATTATGAGCCTGTTAATTCTGACAAAGACTAATATTAAACAAACACATGTCCCTGTGTCTTTCGTCACGTAACCTTCGTTAATTTCATTTAATTTAATTTACAGTAGTCTTTTGTTACTAAAATAAAATTTAAAAAATAATTGGGAATGGATAAACGAATGTCAACTCGAGAAGTTATTCTCATAAGTGTTTTTATAATGGAATCAATGGAGTTCAATAGCTAGAATGACAGGAAAGAGCAAAATTGGGCACATTTTCGCTTATAATTATTTTAAATTACAGGGCTGTGGTATAGGATCTATTACACATACAGTAGAACTCCGATTATCCGAATTGATTCGTTCTGCAGGTGATTCGGATAATCAAAAATTTGAATAAATGGATTAACATGTAAAGAATAAATTACAAGCATCCTACAGAAAATAGGCGCACTGATCATACAGTCGCGTGACGTAAGAGAATTGCAATGTGACGTCAGTGAGAGAGTTTCTCTCTCTCTGACGTCACATTGCAATTCTCTTACGTCACACGACTGTAGGAGGGCAAGTGGTTCGGATAATTGAACAATTCGGTTAATCGGCCTTTGGATAATCGGAGTTCTACTGTATTATTTTACCCATAACCTCCGCTGCGTTATCTCTCTGTATATCACATCATGGAAGTACTGTAGTTTCATTTATTCGTTTACATTTTTGATTCACTGCACTGCACTGTATTTACTGCGATTTTTTTATTTTTTAAGTTGAATTTTTAATTAATATAACTATATTATTTGCGAAACGTGGCAAACAAACAATGAAGTAAAGCAATTCTTTCAATTGAATAATTATTAATAAAGGCGATTTCAAATTTATAATGGACTTTCTATGAACTTACGATTAATTTGGCCTCTGAAGTTTTTCTATTATTCAATATTTTCATTAATCCGATTACCTATTGGTTCATATATGTTTGTATCATAAAATGCATCAATCTGCAGTTCTGGGGACCGGGTTCGAATTGATTTAAGGAACTTCAGGAATGGTTCCTTTCGAATATGTCATGCCTCGTCTATATTGCAGACCCGGACGAATTCATAGTGCACTCAGTGCAAAAAAAGTTAAAAAAGATACGCAAAAGGACATCCAAATTGGTCTACCAATAGGTATCGAAGAATTTACAACTACAAGAATTATATACGTACTATTTACAACTTTACTTTTTAAAAATACTACGTTAAATATAGCTTAAATAAATCAATCCTTTTATACAAATTTAATGAATAACAACATTCTTATCCTCAGACCACATCTAAAATTGTCACTAAATCGAGTGCCAATTTCAGATGCAAACAGTTTGATGGAGCTAAATTCAGTTTTGCTGTATTTAATTAATTACTTTTTATTATGATGAAATTCAGTAAGCAAAAACATATTTGGAAATTTAGTTTCCAATGATGAAATTAGTAAAATTATGCGCTTTAATTAATAATAAACTTTTAAGCAAATTTATAAGTTNATACATAAACACAAAAATTTATGCGAAGTTGACATTGTTTACAGATAAAGAAACGAGACTTGTAATGCCACTTGACCATACAAAATCAAAGTCACAACTATTTATATAAAGAATGTATGATGATGATGATGATGGTTGATGGTTTATAAAAAATGCTTTATTGTACAGTACAAATAAAAAAAAAACAGTAAATAAATATTTGAATATAAATGAATAAAGTAATTTCAAATAAATAAATAAATTATTATAAATTATTATTTTATCAATAAAATGTTTTGATAAATTGGAATAGATATAAAGGAGGAGAGAGAAGAAAGTATAAGGATGCTCTTATATCAATATGGAGTTTTCAGTGTGAGTTAATAAACTGTTTTATAAAATAAAATAATTCTTCATTATAAATCAAAGAAATATAATATGTTGCCACAGATACAGAAATGCATTCAATATATCTAAACTTTGTATATATTTCAGAGATATAAACAAAATTTAAGTTTGCTTGAAGTGAAAATAAATAAAGTTTAAATTGTAATAATTATGTATTAAGAAGTAGTTTAAACGTAATTCTGTTTCTGTAATTATTTAACTGAGTAATTAGAATAATATTCTTACTCATAAAACCATCCTCCCTGTATAACATAATAGCTGTTTTTATTAATATAACAATTTTAGAATTATATAGTTGATATAATTAAAATTTTTCATATTCATATACATTAAAGTCTGTAATTTATCTTTATTTTCCATTAATTTTTATAAATATTCTACTGTTTTGACATTTATTTATCTTTTTTACGAGAATTTTGTAAACTTAAATATATATATATTTATTAAACGCTAAAATATCCTGAATTATTTTGTTTGTATGTAAAATAAAGCAACAAACAATCGTTCATAAAAGATTTTTACTAAATTGGTATATAGTAGCAGATAACAAATGTCTATAATGTTACATATAGTCATCATCGTTATTCAAGTACCGGTCTCAGAGTATAGCAAGATGTATGTATAAATATAAATACTTACCTTGCTATACTCTCTATATAAACGTCGTGGAAGATATCTAAGTCACATTGACGGAGCCATTTGATGACAACAAATTCTACCTCGTTATCTTGCTGAAAGTATAAACTAGCCAGATGCCTCTTCGAAAGAATAAACAGGCAGTAATTCACTGAATGTAAGCTTAAAACTTTCCAGTCATACACACTGAAATCGTTGTATGGTGCCTTGTGCCACGAGGGACTTCGTATTGTCCCGCACATAATGACGTCTGCAGACAATAAGCCGTGTATTCGTCAAATACTTCTTCTATCTGTTAAGCAAACACCATCGAAAGTCGTCTATATTTAGAGTATTTCAGTGTCGTTATCTTATTTTTTCAAGCAAACCAAATAAACAGACAATGTGCAAGTTTGGTTTAGATTTTTAACAATATTAAATTAATTAAATTTTGATTAAATAGATTTATTCTCGGTTTTTTTTTTATTTTTACAATTACTAATTTGCATAAGAGTTAAATAAATTATATAATGTGATAAAAAATAAATAGAGAAAATGAAATTTTATTTTTGTTTCTACAGAATTACTCAGAAGTTCTAGATTAAATTTGAGATTTGAATTAATTCAGACGTTTTAAAAATAAATTTAATAATTCTTCAGTTGTCGTTACTCAACGAAGTATTATATAAATTAATAAAAATATATAAGGAGCAAAACACGAATTTTATAAATTCACTGAAATTTGATTTCCATCTAATACCATTCGATGTTAATAATAGCATTTAAGTACCGTAATTTTATACGTAAATTTATTAAATTGTCTATTAACATATAAAAAAGTTTCTTGCCTGTATTACTAATTTACCAAAAGCATACTTAATTCGAACTAATGAACCAGGCTTATTATAATCCTAGCGCATCTAATTAATTCTTTCCAAAATGCATTTCGACCTTACTGACTATTTTCAATTGGATATTATACAAAAAACAGTCTATGGTAACTATTGACATTATTCTTAAAAATTATAATTTTTGTTCTTGCATTATTTATTGTCAAATAAATAGTTTTTAAACGAGTATTAAATGCATTAATTTTCCGCTAACGCAACTATTGTTAGAGTGAGAAATAAATCATCTGCGTAAAGAATAAAATGAAACGTTTTATCAAGAATTTAAATCCCATCTGATTCCTTCAAAAACAGTTGGCTTACATCCGATAAATACAATGTCAGATAAAAAAAAAATGGAATACAAGAAAAACTGAATACTCATACTACTGAATTTCACACCAATACGTATTATTCTATCTTGAATAAACATTTAAAGTACAAAACAAATGTGTATTATTTTAAAGTATCTCGCAAAATTTGTTTTACATACAACAATTCTTTTCTTCCCCTCAATATTCTCCTTTGTTTTACAAACAACATTTTTCAGATTTTCATCGTTTAATTCATGAACCTGAAAAACTGAAATACTGTATTTCCTATGTCAAAATAATGGAATCATTTGGTTGAATTATTAAAATACATGATACATGTATTTTAATAAGCATTGTTAAATATTAGCAACATGCAGATAATTTTCAGTATTTCGTTGATCTGCAATAACGGCATAAAGATAGAAAGGCGTGGAATGAATCAGTTTCTGGAATGATGGAGGGATGTTCTTGACTAAACGAGCTGTAGCTTCGTCTTCAGATAGTTGACTATAGTTGATTGCAATCCAGCAAATTGTTTATTTTGCAATATTCTATGAACTCTCAATCAGATTAAGATTGCAGAGTTGCCCGGCCTTGGTACAACTTTGACGATGTGTTGTGAAAACCAATGGAATTATGCTTTTGATGGAATGGACTTCACTAAATCATGCTAGAACACAAATCATCAGCTCCCTAAAGATCTTCAGCTGATGGTAGCACGAAGTATTCCAAGCTAATCTGATAATATTATCGTTAATGTTTGCATTTACATACGCAACACTACAAACACAATTAGTAAAAAACGACCCCAAAAAGTCACGCTTGCTGGGAATTTAACCGAAGTCTTCAAGCAACTTGGATTGTACGCTTCATGTTTTCTACTCCATACTTAAAAACCGTTATCATCAAAACCAATGTAGAAATGTGACTTGTCTGTAAATAACTTTTTATACCCTCTTGTCCACGATTCATGCTGCCTGCACTATTGTAAATGCTGTTTTTTCTGTCGTGGAGTTAATTATGGTTTAATCTTAGCGAGCCATGATCGAAAGCCTATTGAACACAACTGTTGCAAAGTAGTTGGCTGCTATATCATGTTCATTCCTAATTATATTAAATGCCTAATTACTCTTAATAGCAATAGTATCAATACATACCTTTAACATGCACTGTTCCAATATTTTAACGCAGTTGATAAACTATTTCATTTTCCCCACTCATCGAATAGTAATGAACATATTTTATATGCATGAAATAATCCATGGCTATGGAACAATTGCTTGCCTGATATTTTTATTTCTAGCTTGTTTTCGTATTCCAATGAATTATTTTATTACAGCAAATGTATTTGCAAAGAATATAAAACTCACTTTTTCTTGTATTCCATTTTTACCTTCCTGGCTGTTATATATAACAGACAGAAAGTATGGAAATCGGTAAAAAATGACCTCCCACGCCAATCCTTTTACACTTTGGACTAGGAGGACACTGAAATGTCGATCATACACGTTTAGAATTGAAATGGAAAATTTTTTCTAGATACTTTTTGGATTACAGTCGACCTCCTATAACACTGTTGATAATTCCGTTTTATATGAATTCCATGTTGTACGAGTCACTTAGATTTTACAAATACGTGAGCCATTCACAGCCTGGCACNTATACAACAAAATTGTACATATACATTCTTTATATATATATTTTCTTGAAACAAATTAATAATATCATTTAAATAAATTCTATAAGTAGAGAATAGTATATTATCCTCTATATTATATAGACCCCACTTTAAGACCGCACTCTTTACTTACATTTTTATTTACGACTAACATAATTATAATCTCTTTTATGACTAAAAATGCCGTATTTAATTGCCTTATTTTTTGTTAGCTATTTACAATGTAATGTTATATGGTTAAAGAACTTAATCTGAATTTATGACACTGAGCTTATGGGTATAGAATGGCTTGCTTTACGACGATTTTACATGGATCAATTATGTTGAAAAACGATGATCTATCGAAATTTAAACTTTCATATATTTTAAATTAAAGATGAAATTTCAGTATAACTATACTATATTATACCTTTTAGATATCGTTGAGGTATAGAAGTGTCGTATTGTTCGACGTCCACTCCAATGACAAAGTATTCACCATTCTCTAATAATCCTTGTTTTTGTAAACTAATCATCATACCAACGTGCTCGTAATAATAACCCACGATGACATAAACTATTAAAAAACATAAATTAATTACTATTAAAATAATATAATATAATAAAAATAATTAAATATTCATTTAAAATGAAGAAACGGCATACAATTAAACGATATAAAATTAATATTAATTTAAATTGAATGTTTAAAATTGAAAAATTTGTAACAATTCTAATACAATACTTGAATATTGATACTGGTTTCTTTAAAGTTAAGAAATAAAAAATGACTTTCTTCGATGTTCAGAAAGCAAAACTGTACTGTTTTGAATACGAAAAGAATTTATCTTCCTTCGAATCAAATATATATATACATGTATTACATATGCAGTAGCATATGGAAAATATGATACGAAACAAATTGAAGAAATGTATAAAACATAAATCAAAAATATGGCAAAGATGCACTCCAGCTGTTAAAATTGGTTGTTTAAACTTTCTCCACTACACAAATATTTATATGAACTTTATCTATTTTAATTTAAACGTTAAGAACGAGAGACTCGTTTACTAGTACAGAATTTCATCAGAGAATAAAATAACTTTTTTGAAATGAAGACAATAAATTCTGTTTTGAAGGAAACAAAAACTATATTTATAAAGTTTTTAAAAGAATTTTGAGATTCATTTTGAGGAAAAGCATTATTTCGATTGATTTTTTTGAAAATATCCCATTACATTTATACAGTTGAAGGAGCTTTTCTTATACTTCAAATGAAGGGTGAAACAAGAAACATCGTGACTTATTGACAAAATACATTTCTGAGGGGGGATAATACATCTAATTTATAATTGTCTGTATGAAAACACAATTAAATTATTTCTAAAAATAACTGTTTAATTATTAAAAATATAAAGTACAATAAAACTAAATTTAAGCCATATTACCTTCTCTAACATCGTGATTCTTTTGCGAACGTACTTAAAATTTAAATTACAAATTCAAATAAAATTAAAGCACTGTTATAACATTATTTAACCAATATTTAGATTATTGAAATTTTATTTTTATTTTAATTAAAAATATTTACGTAGAAAATATTACATTTTAATTAAGATCACATGCTTAACCGATGTTTTACTTGGTACAATTATAATTTTTTCAAAATAAATTATGAATTTTTAAATATTTTTAAGAATGTTAAGCTTAATAGACATATATTTGCACCATTTTATTGAAATAAAATATTAAAAAAATTATTAGTAGAAAGAAAATTATAAGAAGTTCGTCATTTCCGGTGATTCTTTGCACGGAATTTGCAAACTTTTAATTACGAAAAATTCATTGATTTCAATTAACGAAATTAAATACTAATTATACAATCAAAGAATGTATTTGAATATTAAAAATTCCTATTAAATATTTGTTTTTACTTAATTTTAACGATTATTTTATTCTTCATTTCACTCAATGAACATAGAGAGAGATCGGTTCTACATTATGAAATCTAGAGTGAAAATGATGCGAATTGACACGTTGAAGACATATTTAGCGATCGAATCGACAGAACTGTCAAGAAATTCCTAGAAAAATCACAGTAAATTCAGTTCACTAACTTGTATAACTTTATATGGTTGAGTTCTTCCTGTCTCTAATGCAATTCCTCCCGATCGAGATATAACTTACATTAATCATAAGTTATTCGTAAATATCATTTAAGTTTCGGAATTTTTGAAAAAATAATATAAATTCCTGTCAGTAATTAAATAAATTTTATAAAAATTTTACTTATTCTGTTTATTAACTTTAAAAATTATATTATTAAATTATTCATCATCATCATTTTTCGCCTATTCCAGCATACTTTTGCTAGGTCAGGAGAGCAAATCTCCATTTCCTCCAGCCATTCCCCATTTTTTCAAGGGTAAAAATTATTATTATTTTATTTAAATATAAATAAAATAAAATAAAATAAAAGTAATGTAGTAATGATAAGAAGTTAATAAAGTAAAATGATCTTGAATATCATTGATGATATAAAATGTAATTCCTCTCAGTTACAACAAATATACAACAAAATTGTACATATACATTCTTTATATATATATTTTCTTGAAACAAATTAATAATATCATTTAAATAAATTCTATAAGTAGAGAATAGTATATTATCCTCTATATTATATAGACCCCACTTTAAGACCGCACTCTTTACTTACATTTTTATTTACGACTAACATAATTATAATCTCTTTTATGACTAAAAATGCCGTATTTAATTGCCTTATTTTTTGTTAGCTATTTACAATGTAATGTTATATGGTTAAAGAACTTAATCTGAATTTATGACACTGAGCTTATGGGTATAGAATGGCTTGCTTTACGACGATTTTACATGGATCAATTATGTTGAAAAACGATGATCTATCGAAATTTAAACTTTCATATATTTTAAATTAAAGATGAAATTTCAGTATAACTATACTATATTATACCTTTTAGATATCGTTGAGGTATAGAAGTGTCGTATTGTTCGACGTCCACTCCAATGACAAAGTATTCACCATTCTCTAATAATCCTTGTTTTTGTAAACTAATCATCATACCAACGTGCTCGTAATAATAACCCACGATGACATAAACTATTAAAAAACATAAATTAATTACTATTAAAATAATATAATATAATAATAAGTATTTAATTTGACTGAGATTAAAGTTTATATTTTATTTATGAAGTAAATGTTAAATACACGATTTTAATATAGAAAACAATTAAATTTTTATTAATATT
>NW_019384424.1:147174-176699 GCF_000671375.1 Centruroides sculpturatus | reverse complement strand
ATTCCGTTTTATATGAATTCCATGTTGTACGAGTCACTTAGATTTTACAAATACGTGAGCCATTCACAGCCTGGCACACGTATTTGTAAAATCTAAGTGACTCGTACAACATGGAATTCATATAAAACGGAATTATCAACAGTGTTATAGGGGGATCGACTTGTATTTTCTTAATTAACGTTGGAACAAGAAGTGAATCAAAAGCATTATTAATGTTAAAATTGAAAACAATTAATTAACGTTGGAACAAGAAGTGAATCAAAAGCATTATTAATGTTAAAATTGAAAACAATAATTTAAACCTAAATTTAATTGTACGCTTAAATTGTTAATTAATTAAAGTAATGTAAAGTCGTGCCATGACTTTATATTTTTTTCTGTTATTTATGACTACCGTGCCTTTAATTAATCGTACTTTTCATGGCCTTAGTCTTGTCATTTAGTCACTATTCATGTCTTTACTCGTGCATTATTATTTAATTTGTCTGCAATTTTTAAACTGTAGACCTATTCATTCCCATTATTGGCCGTCTATATGTCCGTCCTTCGTTAATTTTAGTCTTACTTTTACGATATGCACTGTTTTAGTCGTTCCTTTCATGCTATTTATTATACACAATTTTCAGATTTTACTTTAAGTAATTCTTCAATATAACATATTAAAATATAAATTATTTAAATGTTTAAATATAGCCTATAAATATTTACATCATAATTTTATAGTCATTTACTTAGATTTTAGATTCCATAAATGAAGTGTGAAGTATTTAATAAAATATTTTATTAATTTATTTGATTAGAACTTTATTTTTTAAGTTCCGTTTAAGATTTATATATAAATCAATATATAATTAATAAAGCTATTCTTTACTAATTATTAGTAATGTTTTTATTGTGGTTTTATATACAGAAGCAGAATTTATTTAATTGATTACAAAAGAACTTTTTCTTGACTGTATCTAATATTTATTAATGAATACAGAGTGACTCAAAACATAGTTAATCGCAATACATTTTAAGATTGTTTTCATCCACTTTGAACGAAGCAGATGAATTATATGCATCCGGTTCTTAAAATCATCTTAAATTATATCTCGGTTAACTGAATTTTGAATCAGCCTCTATATTTTAAAATATATCCTAAAATTCAAACAAACTTTTAATTATAATTCGTGCACACTTTCTCTTTAATCACTCTTCACATTTGTCTTAATAATTCGTGTATAATTTAAAGAATATCAATAAATCAAGCTTAAAATATTAAAATATTATCATTATAAAGATTTAAATGGCATATTTAAAAATAAATAATCGCGAATTTAACACGTTTTAATAAAGATTCGTTGCCATAAAGTAGACAAAGGAATTCCATAATCATTCAATCTCATCCAGATAATTAATGAACTAAATTGGAATTTTCAGAATATATTATTAATTGAAGACGTATTTTATAGTGAAAAATGGGAAAGGAAAAATGAATATTTAATTTATTATATCCTAATAAGGTTAAGCTAAAGCATAATTAAAATACTCTACTAATATTCCGATAATTATTTTAATTAAATGCTTCTAATCAATCCAATTTATCAACAAAACTTTATATTCTGAATTAAATTTCGAATTAAGAGAATATATTAATTTGTTTGTAGATAATTAAGTTAGTGAATAAAATTTTTATCATTATTAGTGCTTAATGAGCATCGTAGTCGATGGAGAACAATTAATTAATAACTTCAGTATACGTGCTTACGTTTTACGATTTTAAAATAAATTTAGAGATATATTTTAAATTATAATAAAGTTGATATCTTATCTTATCAAACATATTATTAAATATAAATTAATTCATAAAATGTATAAGAATTTTTATACGGATCATTTAACGGATCATAATTCAGCAACGAGTTATGTAACTTTCCAGGCAAACAAAGTTGAAATTAAGCGTTTTGCCATCTGTTATGCAATTTTATTTAAAAAACTTTTTGTATTATATTATTATAAAATGGCAAAAACTTTAATTTTCAGGGTAGAGATGAGTTTTATCAAAAATTGTAAATAACGAGTAAAATTAAGTCCGATCCCTCACGAGATATGACACATGATCCCCTTGAGTTTTAACCACTAAAATATAACAGCGTCAATGTCCCTAATACGTAAATTTCGCTGCAAAATTTCAGAAGTTTCCGGCAAAAGGCACAGGAGTTAATGTAATTAATGATAGGCCTACCACAACATGTAAGATAAGATATTGTTAAGCAATACCACATTATTAGTAAGGATTTTACTTATTAGCACAATGTTTAAATACATTATTTAAAATATTCTACATTTGAAGTTTATGTAGTGATATAAACTACAAAACTACTGATTACACAAGATAATAGTCATATAAAATTTATATAAAGAAAATTTATTAAAGAATGCCTGAGAAATAACAAAATTCATTAAAATTTATTTAATGTAGCCTTGAGTAATAACATTGATTTTTCGCTAAAATAATACCCTAAGAAATAATCAATGTCGAATTTTAATTAAAGTAAGCAAAAAGAATTTATGATATTATTACAAAATTTATCAAATTCCTGCATATGTTCACTTTCCATTATCAATCAAACTTATTTTATAACGTAATTATTAGTTTAAGCATTGAAAAATTTCTGTAAAAAATTAATAATTTTTAAACTTTAATAAATTATTAACATTATTAAATACTTTGCAATTAATTTGATTTAAAGTTTTTAATTGCTTTTCTCGAATACTTTTAATGAAACACGTTTATTATTTTGGTAGAATATGATTAATTTTTTTTAAAATGTAATGATTTTGAAGTCGATTTATAATAATTTATTATTAAATATACGTCTGAAAACATTATCCGATAGTTTTACTCTTTTATTTATGTATAAATCAATTGCTTTAACCAATATTATATGCATAAGATAACGAATAAAATAGAGTAATAAAATATGCAGGATAACCCAAAAGTCAATCAAGAATTGTAAAGGTTAAATTGCAATTGATTATATAAATTAATTTTAAAATACAATTAATTCGCTTGTGTTTCTATTGCATTTTTTCAATTTTTTTAAAAGAAGAACATGCTATAAATCCAGTTTACAATTTTTTTTCCACAAGTGTATCTGAAACATACAAAATACAAGCAATTATTTATTGTGATATCGTCTCAATGCCAAGCTGCAATTTTTACTCATATTTTAATTTAAAAAATCACGTGACTTCCGGTCTGGACTAAAAGTTCGTTTACAGTTAATCGGGCCTTGATAGGCTGACTCTTTATCGTTTTCATAAGCTTCTATTTATCTTACATCATTAATCTTACTATCTATATTTCACTTCCGTACAACAACGTAGATCTGAGTATAGTTTTACAACTTTTTATTTATTTTTCCTTCCTTAAACCTGATGAAATATTTCTGTTTATAAAGCTAGTTAATTTGAAAAAAACATATATAATTATATCTTTCGTTAGTTGAAGTCTCTTCGCCTTCTCAAGATAGAGTATTTTCTAACTTTTTAAATGATCTATTATCATTCTTAGCAGTGCTTATGCAATAACTTGTTTATTCAATGGCAATTTTTCCATTTTATGAATACATTTTGATAGAATATTTTATTATGTTTAGACTTTCTAAGTATAGTGTAATAGTTTATCCGTTTGCAAATAGAGTAATATTCAATATTCTATTTTTAGATCTAGCTTCTTTGTTTATCCGCTCCTAATCTGTTATACATATATACTCGTAATACCCACACACAAATTGAGTTTCTGTATATACATATATATATATATATATATGTATGTATGTATCTATGAAATCCGAACATTCTTAAACATATTCCAGAAAGTACAGCACAAATACATCCATGTGTATACTGTATAACTTTTATTTAAATTTCGAATACAATAGAATATTCAACAGTAAAGAAGTGTATGAATATTTTATTTGTATAATAATTGCAAACGTATTTTGCTCTTCGGATGCGTTAAAATGGCTCCTGATTAGTAGTTTCATTGATTCTGAGAATTGTAATAAAAAAAGAGATAAAAAGTTTAAAAAAATAAAAATAAAATAAAATTTACTAAAAATTGAATAATTATACATAAACACAAAAATTTATGCGAAGTTGACATTGTTTACAGATAAAGAAACGAGACTTGTAATGCCACTTGACCATACAAAATCAAAGTCACAACTATTTATATAAAGAATGTATGATGATGATGATGATGGTTGATGGTTTATAAAAAATGCTTTAACTAACGGAGAGAAAAAGTGTTATTTTCTATACATGACTATTTTATAGTCAATGCTGATCATCAGATTTATGGTGGATAGTTTATCATACTAAAAATTCTTATCAAAATTCAAAAGTTAAAATAAATAAAGTTCTGTAGAAATAGTTTGTTTTTGGAAGAGATTTTATATATAACTTCTCAGTTTTTAGTTTTCTGCAAACGTTTCAATTCAAAAAACACGAGTGAATAGAAAGACTTTCATTTGTTGCTTATGCATTGTGAAAGGAGCTGTTCATCTCAACGATGACAAATGGTTATAGAGAAGAAGCCACAATTGAAATTTCTTGAATATCGCAGTAACTTTTTCGTTTTGAAAATCTTTCTAAAGTACCATTTTTTTCCTTGTTATGAATTATATATAATTTAAAAAAGCTCGTATCTTTGGCTTAAAATTGTAAATGTGAATTCGTTTACATCTCATTAAATTTTCAGTAAAGAATTTTGTTTTCGTGTAAATTATATGAACAAAGAGTTACATTGATGTTCTTTTTCTCCAAAAATTTAAAATGTGGTTTGATTATTTGAACGAATTTAAATAACTAACATATTTCAAACTTTCAAAAAAAACCTTAAAAATAATGCTTATAATTAACAAAAATATATTTTAAAGAGTAAACCTTGTCTTGTCTTCATTATTCTTAATTACAAAACATAATTTCCACAATTATGATAACTATCAAGTTGACAAATGTGTACAGTTTAATATACGAGACGAAAAGTCAGTACTCCACATTTTTGGGATGTAATTTCGAAATTGCAGACCAATACGCTCTTACTTTCGTCTGTCTCTCTGTCTGTCCTTTATTCTCGGAAACGGAATTAAACAGATGAAAATCGAAAGTTATACGAACAGCTGTAGGAAATTTGGATGTTTTAGGTTGCAGAGAAAACCAGGTCCTTCATAAAATCTCTTGAGGTTCAGAAATTTTCTTTGGATATTTTAAAAACTCTTTTTGAGTTTTTAAAATGATATAAGAGGGGTACAAGTAAACTTTCCAAAATGCAAAGAGGAGCATGAGCGTTAATAAAAACAAACACACGAATACAGATGATCTATAAAAACATTCAATATTCTTCATTACACTAAACGATGTATGAACACGTAATAAACATAGAAAGAAAGAAAGTCCCAAATTCGATTTTTTATGACGTATTTGAATAAAAAGGAAAATTATAGGCCTGTAAAAAACGATTTTGAATCTGAGAATATCATATCTCACAGATGTAGTTCAACGTAACGTGTATATTCAAATTATATTGGCGTAAATTGGGCAATCATAATTCTAAACCTTGATTATATAAAAAATAAAAATATTTTCTATATCAAGATGCGCAAAGCAATTTAGGAAACTAAGAGAAAAAGAAAAATGCATCCTAGTCTTTACTTGAAGTTATTTCTATTCATTCCTATATATTTTCGATCGTTTCTATTATTTTATTTTTCAACATAGCTTTTCTAACTCTTCAATTCAAGTCTTTTCTCTTTCTCAGAATCCTTTAATGTTATGCTATTTTATTTTATTACATTAAAATTCTACTGTTGCTCTGTACATCAAATGAAAAAGAATATATGCATAAAAATAGTTAAAAAGCTTTTGTCTAATTAGATTTGTAACATTATTTCTTTCTTCTAGAAGGATTTTGTATTTTTGGCTTGCAAACCATTTATTTAACAATTGTGCAGCTTGAAACATTTTACTCTCGTTACAATTTTCACAATTGATGAAGAGCAACGATTTTAAATGTATATTGTCAATAATACTATTGTTTGTCAAATAAATGGCTTGCAAACTTTATTTTGCGTATTGAGGTATGGGAGGAATATCCGATTTCCACAACATAGAAATAGTAATTAATTCATGATATGGCAATACGGAAGCCTTTGACTGAGGATTCACAAGAAGGTTGAATTAAACTTCTTAAATGAGAATCGAATTCCGATCCTACAGAGTTCAAGCCTCTTAGAAGTTCACACCAACTTTATCAAAAAATAAATAAATAAATAATAATAATAATTCGCTCGAACACAATTCGAGTTTTCAACTTTCTCTGAAGAAAATTAGGAAATTCATCTAATTTACCACGAACTTTCAGTGAAACAAAATTGAATAGAGAAACATTTCATCATAAAAAATGTTTCTAAGTGCTCGAACAAAATAAACTTTAATTTTTTGAAAGCTTTTAAAATTATATTAAACAGTACTGTACCTACATAAATTATTTTTAAATGCAAAAGCTATATTTTAATAAATTAAATTTTTATTCAAATATATCGTGATCATAATCTTATTTAATATCAGTTACTTTATAATAGTTAAAAAGTACAATTAAAATTTAATTATATTAAAATAAATACAATTTTCCATAAGTTTAATTCAGTATCTGTTATATTGTGGTTGTTGTAATCAGAAGACATTGCAGAAAAAATTTAGTACCAAAACTCACTACTACGGCGCTGAAAGCAATAGAAAAATAATTTCGTCTACGTAAGCACACGTGTTGTAGCCACGTTGTCGATATAAAAGAGGCTACATCTGTTAAACGTCATTTTTATTATTTACAATGGCAATTATAATACTGGAATGCACATTTCTTTTGAAACTTTTATGAAATAAAAGCAGTAATTTGACTGCTCTTTGGAAACTTCGCCGTTTAAGAATTTACTCTCACCATCGATCCTACAAGCTCTCGGGAGAATGGTCGCTGTATTCAAAACTTCTGGAAGATTCTGTAAAATTCACCAGCAGAAGACGCATTGTCAATGAATAGTGTTTCAGGTTCCAGTAGTGTAAGTTGGGTTCCAATAGTGTACCTATCATGGTAATTGAATATATTTTATGGAACACAATGTGGAAAATATTGAGAAAGTTGGTGCACTGTTATCTGTATAAGATCAGCAACAACTATCAGTCGCTTGCCATCGTATAGATGGAAAGCGACTGATATTAAACCGACCTTTGAACTGGCCTACCTTGCGAGAATTGAAGGAAATATGTCGAAGACTTTGAAAATTCTGTAGAAAGACAAACACATTTTCACTTCAGCGGAACAGAAAACATCCGAAATTATCGCATATTGCCACGGAAAACATCTTTCAGAAGATTCCACTGTAATCTCCTAAAGTTATAGTCTGGTGTGGATTCACAGTCATATTTGCAGTGGAAAGTTCTTCTTCGAGGAAGCCTAGGCTCAATGGATCTGTGGTATGTTCTATGACGACCCAGAGATACCAAGAGATGCTCAAAAATGTATCGTAACTCAATTACAACATTGACAATATTTTAAGTCAACCATTTTACACGATACGGCGCGCTTTCACACATCGGTTACATGCGTACAACAGTTTTTGCAACAGAATCACCGGATAAGATCAAGATTCGTGTGACGGCTAATGCGATTTTTGTTCATGGAAACGCTTTAAAATATGGTTTATCGAGGACATGTCGGAAATTTGGTGCTTCTGATGCTGCTTTCGATGCTTCTCACATACGGTATCAAACTGTATGTGGAGGTATAACAGAGTAACAGAGTATCAATTACGATTGGTCGTTAAACACACTGTTCATTGCTTTCAGAGTTTATAGGGAGACATTGAGCAGTGTTCTATGCATCGCTAAAATCTCTGCATAGCGTGAGTGTCACGTAAAAATAAAATATTTCGTCCTTGTTTTGCCAAAAATATAGCTAGTGAGTTTTGGTACTATATTGTTTACGAAGATGTCTTTCGAATATACTGAAATGTCACCATATCAAATGTTGTTGCATTCTTACTGCTAAATGTCTCTGTAGACAGCGCTAAATAGGGTTACTTTACTTACAATCACCCAGAATCAAGATTGCATTAAAAAAACTTCGATTATTGTTATCAGTATTCGTTTATTCTTAATATTATCTTTGGATAAATAGGCTTTTGTATATGCTTTCTTTTCGTGCTATTGTTAATAACTTGCTATCATTATCGGTTAACTTATCATTTAATCATAATTTTCTCGCAATTTAATAGTCTAAATTGTTCATTACACTAGCTATTGTTGAAGTTGTCAACAGAGAAGCAATATTGAGTAAATTATTAATTAATAATAATAATTAATTAAATTTTAAAATTGATTTAATGTGTCATTTTAATTTTAAAGTTAATAGAACCAGAATTTTCTGTTATTGTAGTCTTAATTGTAAAATAGCAAGGTAATGTTAAAAGTAACGAATGATCATGGAAGAGTAAGATAATCAATATGGCAAGAGAAATTCATTATTTTTCATGTGTGCTTCTTTTTATTTTAATTCTTTCAAACAGAAGCGAAATTTCAAAATTTACATGTTAAAAATATTTTATTCGTTATTAAATTACACAATAAATCGTGATTATGATTGAAAGATTTCTATAATGTAAATTGTAGTTAAGCGAATTATTTCATATATAAATAATAAAACATTTAATTTTTTAGAGTACATACCAATAAATTTTTAGGTATTTGAATACTGTATCACGAATTATTTATTACAAGTTTACATTATAAAATATATTTAAAAGCTTATTTTTAGCCAAGTAGAAGATATAGTTTTATTATTTCATTTTATAAATTTTATGCCTATTTTGAAGTTAAATAAATTTTGTTTGAAACACAGAAGAAATAAAGATTGATAACGATATCATAATTATCTGTTTGACAACATTTATAACACTTTAAATTTACAAGAAACAATATATATGTCACTTGAGTCATGTTGTATTGGAAATGCACCAACAACGATGTAGAACCATGTAAATTTATTTAAATTTAATCGATATAAATATTGTTTTCATTTATTTGATAAATAATAAATTATTTTAAAAGCATTTCCATTGATAATAACAGAAATATCAAAAAATCTACGAGTGATTTGTTTGCTTTTTACGTATAATTTTATAATTTAAAATTGAAACTACAGTTTCTTTTTGTAAAGTAACTTTTATATCTTTAAAAATTTAAAATTTTTCCCACATTAAAAAAGTTTTATTACAGCAATTTATTTTTATTTACGTATTTTTGATATAGAAAATATCTCCATGTAGCCGAAAACCCAGAAATTATTTAAATATTTTAAAGACTAAATTGTTATTATTCAAAAATTTAAATATTTAACCATACTTTTATCGTGTTTCTATCAATTATAAAGGAAAATACGTTGTTCTAAATTCAGTTTATGATTCATATTTGCAAGCATACCTGAAACACACACACACACAAAATAAAAGGAGGTTAACTGACTTTTAGGCCACTTTCTATTCTAACATTGCTTTCATACATCATTATTTATAGGAAGTTACATAATTATGTCAAATCTATCAAATAAATTTTATTTGATAGATTAATATTAAGGCCTAGAAACTATGAGAAGGAATTTTGGAAGGAAAAACTTAATTTTGCAAACTACAAACGTTTGTAAATTGAAAGTTTGTTGTAATGAAAAACGTGTGTAAATTATCATCAATGACGTTAAATTACCAAATATATGCACATATGAAACAAACATAAATAAGCTTGTTAATAAACAATTTATTGACGATTAATATACATTTATGTCCTTAATTTAATCAAAATTATTCTTTTAATCACTATATCAGTGTATTTCTATTAATAGGACTTATCATACTGGTGTATAAGATTACAGCCTCACAGTTGCACAGATTAAAATTGTTTTATTTTCAATTACCTGGACACATACAATTTGCGTTTCGGACTTGTACGTCCCTCTTCAGCAGGTATTTGACAAACCAATTCTAAATAAAATTTAAACAAACTTAATTTACCGACAATATTTTTTTTATTTACAAAAAATTTGTCCAGGTAATTGAAAATAAAACAATTTTAATCTGTGCAACTGTGAGGCTGTAATCTTATACACCAGTATGATAAGTCCTATTAATAGAAATACACTGATATAGTGATTAAAAGAATAATTTATTGACGAGTTATACGTGGATATAACTAAACTTGTGTTTGGTTATTTAACAACTATACAGATTATTTCTAGCATTAAACCTGTGTTAATTATTTAAATTTTAAATAACTAAACACAAGTTTAATGTTAGAAGTGATCTGTATAGTTGTGTAGAACAGTACAGAATTGATTTGTAATTTTCCTCTGAGTTGAGAGCCGCATGCTGAAGAAATGCTGCAGACAATTTTCATCTTGAATGAAATAGACCATTATCAAATGCTATTTTACTTTCATGTATACAGAAAAGTTTCAAATTAACAGTAAAAATACTACCTTAGTTCACTTAGAATGGTACTCAATTTTTTTCAAAATTGACCATTTCTTTAATGCAAACTAAAAGAAAACTAAATGCGAATTTACTTAAACATATGAATTATTATGTAAATTAAATAATAAATTAATTAATTTTAAGATGATTTATAATTAAAGATATTTATTTTTGTAGAAAAAGTTCATAAAATTCAATAAATGTTATTTTTTTATAGAAGATAAAATTGCAGGTGAAAAAAACATATACAGTGGGATCTCGTTATAACAAACTTTTTCGAATTTATTCGACCCAATCTCTACTGGAATCCACGAAAAAACATTTCAATTGTACAATATTATTTATAACGAACTTTCAGTTTAATATTCCTTTTCTGCAATTTTCACTTCATTATAACGACCTCGTTACAATTTTTCTATTTTTTCCACTACTGTCTTCCAACTCTTAAACAACTGTATCCAAGAGGGTGAGCTCGAAAGCAAGTAATGAGTTGCAACTCTTATAGTGAACAAGAGCCACAGATTGTCATAGATACAAGTCGTTTGTCTCTTTAATTCATCTTTTCACGGACGCTAAGATGAGGCGCTAAGATGGAGAGAGACAATGCAATGGAAGCCAATAGATGGACTCCATTCCTCCGATTCCATATGGGTATAGTAGCTTGATAATACACTCTATATTTTCTTGCATAATGCAGATATAACCTTAGAATTGTGTAGTATTTGATATAAATATGTAAATACTGCGTTAAAACTTGCACATCGTGCTTGAAGTAGTTGTCAATCTGTCCAGTTATATCTGCAGACAATGAATGTCCCTACTTTCTTTCTTACGGGAAATCGAGATTCCTGGTTTTTTATGGGTAGTTTCACAATTTGGGCGACTCTTTATTTTTAACCTTTTAAACCAGTGTTAAATAGGTGATCAGCTTTACTTTCTGTTTTCTGTTCTACAAATACATCATTCTAAGATATAGCTGTCAAGAATGTAAGAAGATACAGATACCAAAAGAAAACAAAACACGTTAGAAGAAAAAGTTCAGATTATTAAGACAGTTTAAAGTAGAAGAAAGTTGATATAAAGAAATTTTTCATAACAAAACTCCATTGCCTACAATTCTTGAAAACAAGGATAAAATACTGGCATCTCAGCAGATACAAAAAAATAAATAACTTCGGATGGAAGTTTTAAAAAGATCGATGCTGCCGTTTAAACTTGGTTGAAGAAAGTAAGATTTCTAAATGTTCCAGTTAATGGCCCGTTGCTTCAACAGAAAGCTCTGGAATTTGTTGGAACATTAAACAATGAGAACTTTTCAGCCAGTTTGGATGGTTTTTCAGATTCAGGAACAGATACAGAATAACGTGGAATAGTGTATGAAAAAACCAGTGCCAGCCCAGAATCTGCGGAAAAATAAGTTGAAACAAAATGCAATTTTCAAAATTTCGTTTTGTAAACATCTTTAATGCAGACGAGACTTGGATATTTTATCAATTCTTCTCCGATTCTTCAAATCTATTCAATTCTTCTTCAAAACTATGACATTTAACAAAGAAATTTGTGTTGATGGCGAGCATTCCAAATTGTGACTGCCTATTTTGTTATAGTACAATAGAACCAGGAGCAATAAAGCTAAAATCCTTAATGATTGGAAAATAATCATCCGCGATGTTTTACAACCTTACCATGATATTTTACACATAATCAGAAAATCTACGCTTTCTGATTGTAAGTATATCAAACCACTGAGAAAATATCGTCATCACATTTTTGAATGGCTGATAAATTTTAAAAAGAGATGGGAAAAAAACCGGAACATTCTTCTTTTGGTCGACAACTACAGTATATAGCACATACGATCAACGTTTGCCCCAGCAACATGCTACAACATTTTGCTACAACATTGTATTTTCATGACTCAGCCTTTGCATCAGGAAATCATAAAAATTTCAAAGTGATTTAAAGGAAAGGTTACTCCAATGCATCCTCATTAACATCAAGTTAGGAATAAACGAGTTAGTCAACATCCTGCAATATATCGAAACGATAGTTGATGCATGATGAGACATAAAACAGGATACCATTGGCTGCTTCTGGGAGAGAAGCGCTTAAAATCATCATAAGAAGTAAGTGGCAATGAACTCAAGTTCATGGAGAAAAGAGAAGATGGACTTTGGCAAGAAATCTGTAATGCATTGTTGAATGTGAATGAAAAAAATTTCTTTAATGATTAGTGGACTGTGGTAGTGACATCATCACAACTTCACAATCGTCAATTCTGTTCTAGGCACAAGTCAGGATACCAAAGAAGAAAAACCTGAAACTGTTTGGGAAAAAGAGCCAGTCCTGTTGAAAAAAAAAAACATTGAACAGTCTCGAAAAATTGAAAAAAATCATGTATATTCACAGAACAAAAGAATGTATTTATTCTTAATCTTCATCAGAACAATTAGATAAACAGAAATACCTCTCACTTCTACACTTTTATCTTATACAGCTAAACTTTCCTGATGAAATTAGCAACGATTTATAAATATCCTAGATTTTAATTGAAATTTCCATTATCAAGGAGTACCACGATGACAACACGTGGTTTTACATTACACCACACATTCATTCAAAATACGTGAAAAAAGGGAACTTTCTACTGCCAAACAGATAGATGTAAAATTTTTAAAAGAGGTTTGTTAATTAACATGCACTAGCATGTAGTTAGCTGCAATTACCCCATAATGGACCACAAAGGAGTCGACCAGCATGAATGCAAAATGAGAAAACAGTGCTCTAATCTCTACAGTTCATAATAAATTATGAGAGCCCATGGTGTTGGATTTATTTTACATCTTATTAATCTAGCCTATATTTTACAATAGTTGGAAGATACTATATTTAGCCTACATTCGAAAGGACTGAAATAAGTGAAGAAATTTGCGTTAAAATAATAAATACTTATGAGAGTATTGTTAAAAGTCGATTTCTTATATTTATAATAAAGTAACCATGCTTGTATATTTTTTTCCTTTTGTTTTCGTGTAAATTATATGAACAAAGAGTTACATTGATGTTCTTTTTCTCCAAAAATTTAAAATGTGGTTTGATTATTTGAACGAATTTAAATAACTAACATATTTCAAACTTTCAAAAAAAACCTTAAAAATAATGCTTATAATTAACAAAAATATATTTTAAAGAGTAAACCTTGTCTTGTCTTCATTATTCTTAATTACAAAACATAATTTCCACAATTATGATAACTATCAAGTTGACAAATGTGTACAGTTTAATATACGAGACGAAAAGTCAGTACTCCACATTTTTGGGATGTAATTTCGAAATTGNGTCGGGTAACCGAAATATAGTCGCGTGCGAACTCTCTTTCTCTCTTATCCTGCATGCAGCTATTTTAATTTTATAATTAAATTGTAAAGAAAAATTAGTGTATTTAATACCATAACATGAGAATTTCTAAAAGGTAAATGTAAAATTCATCCCTTCTCGAGATAAAATAAACAATTATTATGGTAAAATGAGAAAAAAATGAAATATTTGTAATTAATTTTATGACTTTTTTGCTTTAAATAAATAACAGAAACATAAATTTCATTACTTAATTACATTTTGAATTACATTTGATTTATGAAATTTTGTAGTTGAAAGAAATTATTACTATTTTATACAGTAATTTAAGCCATTTTCTTTAATTATTTACTAAATAATGAATAACATAATGATAAATTTAATAAGAAAAATAACATCCAGTTGTATATTCATCTAAGATGCAGACAGAAAGGAACATATTTGATTTTCTAAACAATGAAATTAAAAGGAATCAAACTAGTGTCCTTGTTTAGCAGAGTATTTGAAATGATCCGCTAAAAGACGTGGGTTCGGATTCCGTTTCAATTAAAATTGAATTGTCTATTATGAAAAAACAACTGTAGTAAAAATAATCCTGTTTACTCGTTTTTAATGGTTTCTGTGATTGTAACAAGATCAGAGTTAACGTTTTCTTTTCAGTTACCGCATTGGAAATGCTTCCACCAAAAGTTCGAATCCAATCTATATATATAATCGAGACGAGTTGATAATGATAATAATAATAAGCGCAGAGCCCAAACGATTAGGAGTTGAAAGTTGAAATTTTGTATACAGAGTACGTCACGAAAACGCACACTAAAAAAAGATTTTTCGAAATTCCCCCCCCCCCGGGGGAGAGACAGGATTAAGGTTTCGACAATGGAAGTGTTAAGTAACAATGGCAGTGGTAACAATGAAAGTGTTAAGTAACAATGGAAGTATCAACAATGGAAGTGTTAAGGTTGGAAGTGCCAACAATGAAAGTTTTAACAATGGAAGTGTTAAGAGAAAGCGATGTGCAAGATTGACAGGCGCAGATGCAGTTTATTTTCGTTTTTGCGAGAAATAGAACATTTTTTAACCTATCTGAAAATTCTCTAATTAGTCTGGAAACAGGGGAACTAATTACTGTATTGCATTCTGTGGAAACGGGTAAGATTGACTATAATGTAATAATCTTAATCTTTGTTATTGTTACTTTTTGTCCGAGCAACGCCGAGCTGATCTGCTAGTTCTAAATAAAATCGTATTGTTTATTGTGAAAGACGTTCATAAAAATAATTCTTTACTTGCGAAGATCATTTTGACTTCTCTAAATAAATTAGATCGTAGGTTCGTATTCCATTAGAATCCACGTTCTAGTTTATTTGCGACAGAACAAACAGAGGATATTTCTTTTAAAGCTCATTATAATTAATAAGCAGTTCAGTATAAATAAACAACTCGTTCATTATAGTTTCAGTAAAACACTTTATTAAATTGATTTTGATATAAATTTAAAACTTTTAAATATATTTTTATATATTTGTTTTAGTTTGTCGTCATTAAAATGTATATATAACTCTTATATTAATATAATGACGTTCATCTCTCTTTTAACTTTAAAAAATGCATTCAATACTCATTAAAGTAATTGATATTCTGTTTTTAAAGCTTATCTTTTTCTATTATCTTAATTAACATCTTAAATAATATATATTTTACATAAGAATATTATTTTTCATTATTAAAAGTTTACTTATAAATGCATAAACTTTCATGAAATATTTACAAATTTATATCGTCATAATGATTCTGGTGCACATTAATGTACTTTAAGTACATTAATTAATATCTGGGTGCACATTAATGTACTTTACAGTACATTAATGTACAACATTAATGTACTGTACGAGCTCGATAGAAATAGATTTTTCAATGCATTCTATAAAATAATTAATAAATTTATTGGACTATAGTTTGATAAAAATGTAGACCTACAAATTCTCACCGTCGTCTGTTGTCTGTCCTTCCTTAATTCAAAATTTTCTCCTGAACGGAGTTATATAGATGACTGGCATGACTCTGTTGTTATCAGGAAAAGTATGATGCACAGGGGCCAGGTACTACTAATTTGAGATCGTGAACATATATTTTAAATTATAAATTAAGAACATGATTAAAAATTGCAGTCGTAATTTTTGCTCGTGTAATTTGAAACAAATGTTTACTATTAAAATATATATAATGAAAAATTAGTTAAGTGTTTTTTTTTTTTTTTTGCTAAAAATGTTCATTTGTTACATGTAATCTATAAACTCTGTATTTATTTCTACTGATTTTCAACCTTTATCACACACACTGTGTGATAATTGCTTCAAACAATAAAGAATATAAAAATTTTAAGCAAACTTCTATATATATATATATATATACATTACTTGCAAGTTATTATTAATTATTAAATAAATAACAGCTTAGTTATATGTCCTGTTTTGACTAAAATATCTGCTATTTAACATTGTGTATGGCTTTCTATTAACATTTTTCAATACTTTCAAGTATTTGTACTTGGACAAAGAATTCACTTTATTATCTAATTGTCATCTAATTGAATGCATTCCTGTTTGATGATACGTGTGAATGTGCAACACGAATGCATTATTTGTTAACAAAAATTTTGCAACATACAAACAAAAAAAAATAATAAAAAATGAATATGAGGAAGTCATTTTATTAAATACTAGCAGGTGGGCCCGGCGTTGCTCGGGCAAAAGTAACGATAACTAAGATNTTTCTATATTTGGTCTCAATTTTCATCTATATAACTACCTTCTAGAGATTAACGAAGGATAGACAGACGGACGACTGCCCAATTTGAAAATTGCCACCCAATAATCACGAAAATCATTAGATAACAATTATAAAATAAAAAAGTTCTTCAAATAATTATTAAGAGAATACAAAATTTTCTTGAATATAAAATAAAAAAATTCCAGTAATATTAATCAAAAATGTAATTATATTTAACTAATTACAATACTTTGATAAATGCAACAACATCGATTCTTTATTAAACTCAACTCAACATTGTTGAATTTAAGAGGAAGAAGAAGAAATAAAAAAGGTCCTAAAATTAAACAGCGTAATTTCTTTTCTTCAAAATTTAGTGAAAGAATCCAATTTCTTTTATGAACTTTTATAAATAATTAAATTTTTAAAAGTCATTTACAATTTTAAGTTGTTATAAAATTATATGACTTAATATGAAGAGTAAAAATATATATCCTAAGTATTCTGTACAATTTTTTTTTATCGGACAATATACACTTATATACAGTAGACGTCCAATGCAAGTATGAGATTTATTGTAACTGTACTATATATTTATGGATTTACAAACACAGCAAACTATCCATAGACAGTATAGTTCTCTGCAGCAGAGGTATACCCCTTGCACTTGTACAGTGGGCTCTATTCTCTCTAAGGCCTACAATCTACGTTTCATCCGAAGAAACCAAATAGGCTATATTTTCTATTACAATTGAGAAAATTCCGCATTTTTATGTGGTCTTATTTATTTAACACTATATTTCACACCGGAAGTGTATAATTTCAATTTATGACACTGAGTTTATAGTAATCAGGAAGACTCACTTTACGACTTAAACAATTTCGAATTAAGTTGCAAAAGCAATTTCTAACGTATACAATAATATATATATTATTAATTATGTAAGGAAACTTAAATTATTCAGAAATAGAAGACATTTCTCATTTACTATTTCCATCAATTATATTTTTAATGCTGTATTTTAGATGCAATGTCATATCAGAAGTAGAGAGAGAGAAATTATTGATTACAGGATATAAACTACAATTGAAATTTTCATTTGTACACGGCAAAATGTCCTATTTTGATTAATCATTTGCTTCCACTTTCATTATATTTTCCGTGAACTCTTCATCATCTCGCCCTTTCATCCTCTTTGCATTTTTCGAATTAGAATTAGAAAGTTGTAATTTATTTTTATTACTTTAAAAACTTATCTACAATTTTTTTTATCCTGCAATTGAACTATTATTTTTTAATCAAAAATGTTAAAGATTTATATACTTATTACATTAAATAATTTAATAAAATGTTCATAATCTAGAAAAATCACTTGTAGCTATTTGTATGTCGATAAAAAATAAAATACCGTAAATAAGATTTTAGAGTTAATTAATTAACTATACATTTTCTTCTATTAAAATGTATACATTCTTATCTGTTTCCAGCTCTTTACATATATATGAAATTCCGGTCTAAATCAGAGTGTCGCGTAATTCTTTAAATTAAAAGATAATTAAAAATTGCAGCCCTGAATTTAATGCGTGCAACAAATTGCAACTTCAACCATCAAAAATGGCGTAAAGATAAAATCTAATTTCATAAATTTCGTGAAAATTCTCTTGATACTAAACTTAGTTTTAAGAGCCCAACTGTGTAGTAAACCCAATTGGATTAATAATAATAGTTTTCTGGCCCAACTTCGCTAATTTTGTTTAGATCCTGCATTATCAACACATAATTAAACACGTAAGAATTTAATTCCGTTTAATTTTATTATAATTAGTTTTTAAATTTATAGATTTATATATATCATATATCAGCAGTTTCAACGGTAACTTGCGATTTTCCCAAGGATAGTAAATATAATTCATTTATTAAAATTCCTGATATTATAAGAAGAGAGCCAAGTTAAAAATATATATACAAACATAATTAAAACCCTTACATATACACTTTTTCTATAGTTCAATAGTTCAATTAATTAGTTCGATGCAGTTCTTTCGCTTCAATATAATTTCAATTAAACGTTTTATTAATAAAATATTAATAAAAGTAGTATAAGATAAGGTCTAAAACCTTTAAAATTACATTTCCTGTAGTTTTATGGAGTTTATACTTAAAAAAAACATATATTTTTAATCGATAGCGACTTTAAAACTATAAAGTTTTTTTTTTATGTTTTTCCTTAATTCAACTTTAAAAGAGTAGGATATTGAAATTCTTTCTCTATCATATTGTTTACTTTGTTTCTGGTTCTCATCCTCAAATATTAAATTACTTTGTTCTTGATGTTATTACATTCTTTATCCTATTTTTCTTACGACGTTTTTAATTATTCTTCAATAAAATTTTACTTGTAAATTCCAGTTCTTGATGAAATTATTTTTGAAATTATAATACAATACTTCTTTCCTACTCATAAGATTCCTTTGTGTAATATTTATTGTCTACAATATATAAACTATAAAATTTTATAATTATTAATTAAATATTAAATATAAATATATTTTCGGATTTTTTTCTATAAAAATTCAGAAATTGGCATGAAATTATATAGAACGAGCAACGTCGTCACAATGCCGAGCAGCAATTTATATTCATGTTTTAATTTAAAAAATAGTCTTACCTCCGGTTCGCAGCGAAAGTTCCTATATATTTATTCGGGGCTTACGTCCCCTAAGCTTTCTATATTTGGTCTCAATTTTCATCTATATAACTACCTTCTAGAGATTAACGAAGGATAGACAGACGGACGACTGCCCAATTTGAAAATTGCCACCCAATAATCACGAAAATCATTAGATAACAATTATAAAATAAAAAAGTTCTTCAAATAATTATTAAGAGAATACAAAATTTTCTTGAATATAAAATAAAAAAATTCCAGTAATATTAATCAAAAATGTAATTATATTTAACTAATTACAATACTTTGATAAATGCAACAACATCGATTCTTTATTAAACTCAACTCAACATTGTTGAATTTAAGAGGAAGAAGAAGAAATAAAAAAGGTCCTAAAATTAAACAGCGTAATTTCTTTTCTACAAGATTAATAATCCTAATTAATTCATTAAAGTGATTAATATAAAGTTGAACTTGAAGTATAATTATATAATATTTAAAATTTATTACATTGATTTTTCTTTATTATAATTTATAATTTATTTGTACTTCTAAAGCTTCCTATCGTCATCAACTTCCGTTAATTAGTTAATTAACGAAGGACAGACAGACGGACGGATGTCAGTAGGAATGTATAGGTTTGCAATTTGTAAATTGAAACCCAATAATTAAATTTGTTAAAGCGTTGTAATTTAAGTAATGAACGAAAAAGAATCTCATTTTGAACCAGTTTTTTAAAGTTTGTAAGTAATAAAGCTTTCAAATCAGGTAGGAGTTTACTCTTTACAATGGTTATCTGACGTTAGGGCTACCCTGTATAGGTTTTCTTGTTGTTTTTTCATTTTTTTTATTAACAAATTCTTTATTATTTAGTGAGATGCGTTGTTTTATTTGTTTACGGTAACGTCACACGTGGACGATCTGCGAAAGGGAAATGCCTCGTGGGGACTTTTTTTGAAAAATGGCCCTATTTAGGTGTTACACGTTACACGAAATAACGTGTAGAAAACCTGGAAATCTCCACGTGGCTGGTCGGCGAACCCACGACTAACTGTGTTCAACCATCAAGACACTTACCAGTGTTTGTCTTAGAGGTCATCGTGTCATCAGATAGCCTCTGAGGCATGAATACATTCAAAACTTTTAAAGTCGCTCACTAATACATTCCTATCTATATCATTAATTAAAATAATATTATATATTTTCTCTATTTGTTTGAATAAACAGATAAACAAAGTATATAATATTTAATAATAGAATTTGATGTCACTTTTAAATAAATATTTGATTAGACAAAATATCATTAAGAGTTAATAAATATTAAATAATTATTGCATTATTTAGAATTTAATAAATTTTATATTAAACTTAATCAAACTTAAGTCTAATATTGAAACTTTGTTTAAACTTTTTTCTTTTTAATTTTTAAAATTAATTTTGATTGATGTTTGAAGTTTCTTTTTATAAAATAAACTAATAATATAATTTATTAAAGAATAATTTTTGACGTAATAAATTATATTTTAATAAATAATTTGTATTTTAATTTAGGCCTATACTCTGTATGTATAATTTGTAAAAGTCAGAAAACAGGATATATTTTACACATTCTTTTCATAAAATTCTTTCCGTCTTAGGACCTTTTATTTACACAAACAACCCGCTAATAGCCGATTGGATAGAATCACAGAACACTAACAATTGGTCTTTGGTTTATGCCTCACCAACTGGTTGGCCGCGTGGAGTTTATGAAGTTTTCTTCATGTGCTAACAAATACGAGCCAGTTTCTTATAGAAAGTCCTTCTTGGAAGTTCCCTGTCGTTGGACTTCGTGATGGTTTTTTCCGTGTGTTGCATGACCATAAACCCTCAAACAATTCAATGACACGTATTCAGCCACAATGAAAACGATGGATTAGGTAAGGGACAAGACTTGATACGTATAAGACAGATCACCTCTGAAAAATTCCTAAAATTCTCGACTCGAACTCGAATTAGGATCCTTCAAAATGGCAGGCTGATGCCTTTTCTACCTCGGCGATATGGTCTTTATACACTGTTAGTAAGAATAAAAGAAATGTGAAGGAAACAAACGTAATTAGCTACCACTAAATGTTGGACCTGAAACCTGTCTAAAACGAAAGCCTGCCTAAACTGGATAAATTTTTTTTGGAACGGAACGATTTTCTATGTTAAAAACAAAACCTGTTCAAAGCTGAAACCTGCCGTACCGTGCTATTCCGGTTTTACTGTAGCAGAAGTACGGGTATAGTCTTATAATTTTTTATGTAGAAGTTAGTAAAATATTTAAAATACAACTGGATGTTATAATTTAAATAACACAAATTATAAATTCAAAAAAAAATTAGGTATTGATTCTCTTTATCTGGGTCACGTTTACTTCGTTCGTGAATTTCCAACTAGTTGAAACACGAACTCTTGGAACGTTTACATATAAATGAGCTTTCAAATAAAAAGGAAATAACGTAAAACGATTCAAATTTTATTATAATATCAAACAAAGGAATAATACTAACAAGTGAGATTACACAAATTGAAAACATAAATAATAATTTTCGTACCCCAGATATGAATTTAATAATAAAAATCGAATGGTTGATATAAATCTTCTTAACTCAATGGTAACAGTCATTTAGTTTGATTTTATAATACTAAGCGCTAAAATTAATACAATGAAATCTATATAAACGGAACCGTGCGATTCCTGTTTACACTGGTTTTACTCTATAAGTTACAAAAGTAAAACCTGCGTAAACCGAAATCTTACAGTACCGAATATTTCTCCGGTTTGGCAGCTTTCCGTTTTGAGCAGTTTTCCATTTAAGGCATGTTTTAATGCGCTTAACTATCCAATTTACAGGAGTTTTTATGAGTCATATTACAGTAGACCCCCTATAACACTGTTGATAATTCCGTTTTTTATATGAACGCCATGTTGTACGAGTCACTTAGATTTTACAAATACGTGTGCCGGGATGTGAACGGTTCACGAATTTGTAAAATCTAAGTGACTCGTACAACATGGAATTCATATAAAACGGAAAAATCTACAGTGTTATGGGGAGTCTACTCTATATCACTTTGATGGACAGTTCTGCAATTCGTTTCTTTATTCATAATGCCACTTACAAGTTAGTGCCTTATTTTTGTAGTCAAAATTTAAAAATTTTCGGTAATTTACCGGTAAAAAACCGTAAATTTAAAAAAGTCGATAAATTTGCAGCTCTTAATCGGGAACATTTATTCAAACTTCATTACGTATTTCGGTATACAAGCTTTTATCAGTCCATTGAATAATTGGAATATTCAATAAGCGATTCCTGATTATCAACTCTCGATTTACCGGTTTGTGGATTTTTCGTGGTCAGAAGCATAGTAATTGTCAAGTAATTTGCGGAATTCGAAATATCCTGGTTAGCGAATCCTAATTATCCCGATAAATCGGAAGTTGACTATATATAAATATAACGAATTGTATTTATTTCACTCACTTAATGGAGACACGACAATTCTTTTAATTGATTTTGTTACAAAAACTAGTATTGCTTTGCTTTTTCTACAAAGTACAGGCTTCGTAATTTACCACAAAGCATTTATAAATGACTAATTCAATCCATAACTAGAAAAAAAATCACAACTTTATTAGTAATTT
The DNA here is from genome assembly GCF_000671375.1 of Centruroides sculpturatus. Classification (NCBI taxonomy): domain Eukaryota; kingdom Metazoa; phylum Arthropoda; class Arachnida; order Scorpiones; family Buthidae; genus Centruroides; species Centruroides sculpturatus. The sequence continues at coordinate 153,660 of NW_019384424.1, read as the reverse complement.
ATAAAAAAAAAACGAACAAAATTTATTGTAACATCCTCACAACGCCGGGCTGCAATTTTTAATTTATTTAATTTAAAATATATGCTCTCGATCTCAAATTAGTAATGTCTTATCCCTGTACATCATACTTTTAAAATATACAATTATTTCAGTGTATATCGCATAATTGCCGGAACCAACGATAAAGGCACTAAAATGAACTTGATATTAATGGTTTTATTGTGAAGGTCAAGACATTTTAGAATTTTAACAGTAATTAAAACATTATAATATTGATATTTATTAACATGAAAGATAAATTTCGAAATGATTTAATTAAATCTTATCACAAAAATTCTTCATTTAAAAATATTATTAAAATCGCTCTTCAATTATAAAACATTATCATCTTCACTTCATTAATGGATATTAATGAAATTAAACGTTTGTTTATTATATTTTATATTAACTGTTGTTAATATAAAAGAAGTTATTAAAATGAAGAGACAATTAATTATCATTAAAAGAAGATAATGTTACAGTTGTTATGAATAATACAGATGTACTGAACAATATAATAATTCGAGGAGAGCCAATACAGCTCTGTATATATGAATAAAAAAACTAATTTATTAAAGAAATTTTTTAAAGAATTTATATACAAAATATAAACAGATATACAGTAACTATAGTGTATTAATGAAAGAAGAAAGAAAAAACAAGAAAAAAAGAAGGGAAAAGGGGGAAAGAGAAAAAGAATAGAGAGAAATGGGTGAAGTGGAAGAAGAAGAAGAGAGAGAAGGTGGTAAAAGAGAAAAAGATTAGACGGAAGAATAGTAAAACATTAACATATAGTACCCATTTTCAAAGTATGACTAACAAAAGATGAAAACAGAAGACGAGTAATATAATATTAAAAAATAGAAAATTATCGAGGTTTTTGAACAGAGATATGATTTACTTAAACAAAAGATTTTAGAATGATCGATAAAGCAAACAAAAAATTCATCTCATTTCTAAGACGTTACTATTGAAGAAAGAACGATGAGAATAAAAACAAACGTTAAAGTATTGCTTCTATTAGTGAGAAATTGATAATCCTAAATTAAATTTTATCGCCTAATTTAATTTTTATCGTATTATATAAATTATCCGCAAAAAATATTGTTGTTTATTATATCTTTTCTTACACTTTAACAATATTATTTTTATGTTTTTATTTATTTATTTAAATTTTTTGATAATTATTTTTTATTTAATTAATATAAAAAATAAACTTTGCTATTGATAATTAAATTATATTAAAGACAAAATTCACATCACAGTTCTTCATTATAAAAGTAATTTATATTATTAAAAAAATTAATATCATAATTAAGTAAAGGCGAGAAATGTTTACCAAATTCACATTTCAAATCTAATTTTCTTAATAAATAAAAAAAAACAATTTTTTAAACGAATTTGTGCGTATTTTCTAATTAATTAATCGATATGAAGTTGTATCCAGTCCAATGTGAATTACAAAGAAATCTAACAAAAGAAAGTCCTCTACAAATTTTAATTAATTTTTTCAAAAAATTAAACTAAAAAATTATCACAAAATACCTCCAAAATGTTACTTTATACTCCTTAATTTTTTATTTCAAAATTTTTATTTTTAAATTCATAAAATAAATGCAAAGATGAGAGAAAAACTCTACGAAACACTAAAAATTTCTACTGTTATTTAAGATAGAAGATATAAATTAGTAAAAGTTGTTATAATATATAATTCGCTAAGTTAATTAATTACATTGTGAATATAATTAATTAATTTTCTAAATTAATTAAAGCTATTGTTTTGCAGTTATATGTTATAATAACCGCAACTGTAGATCTATACGTGTATGTAGTTTACACATACATAAAATCTGGTTGTAAAAGATAAAAGTATTATTAAATTACATGAATAAAAATTAAGAATATTTTATAAAAGATATAAATAAACATTTTTTAAAATTCTTAATTAATTTATTGCAAATTACTCGTATAATATAATATGAAATAGAATAATTATAGTAAAATAATAATATTTAATGTTATTAAAGTAATTCAAAAATTATATTTATTTATTAGATATAAGAAATTACAAATGTGGCAGATTCTGGAATTGTATCTTGAATATTTTTATTTTAAAAATCAATCAACAGTTTCCTTTTATCTTTGATTAAATTCAATTATTTCTTTGAAGAATTAAACGCTCCTTTATTAATATTTGCATAATCTAACGGGAATACTTAAGGATGTTTGCATTTTTATGGGATTGTTGCTTAATTTCCTTTCAATTTTAGATAAACTACTAGACGATTCTATTATAGATAAAGGAAAGAGCAAATTATTTTCTATACACGCTTGTTGGAATTAACAAGATTTTCTTCCACTCAGATGAAAGGAAGGGATATAAAATAATTCAATGGTTACTATTTTAACATACCATAGTGCGATAAATATAGTTTAATCATTTATCTTTAATATATTTTACTGTGGTGCATTACAAATAAATCATATGACGCAAATTGAACATCTTTTCCCTTTTAACTGAACTTTCAAGCTGCACGTGCCGCCCCCCACCTAAACTGTTAAACTGTAAAAATAAATTAATAGAGTTCGTTTAAAGGGGAAAGAAAATATTTGCAATTTAACAGGTGAGGACAATTTTTCCAGAGTAAAATTAGTTTTCATCATACTCAGGGTCCATGTCTCCCTTTTTAAAACCATTCTTGTTAATTGTCTTATAATCTTTAAGCGGTGTTAATTAACATTTAGTATGTAAGATAATATGATTTTTCTATGGAAGGGATGAAGTTTAGCTAAAATGGGAAGATCTTTTTCCAGTATTTATTCTATCATTAATTTATAATGAACTTTCATTCACAATGGTTAGATGATTATGGCTACGCTAAACATGGGTAATCTGTCTAGGGGAGTGGTCTTTTATGGGAAATTTGCCCATTTTTAGAAGTTACACAAGTGAAGAAAAACCCCTAAAATACTCCAACATGATGCGTTAGTGAGGGCGAACCTACGACCAACTGTCAGTATGGTTTTTTTACACTGGTGGGCAGTTTTTATTCATATTAAACCTACGTTATAAGGGTATCAATTATAGGAGCAAAAGAAAAGATTTTTTACTTACTTCGAGTCATTTGATAAGAATTCTTAACCAGATTATCGAATGGATTATCCCCGTAACCATGAAGATAAGTCTCTTTCCACGTGTCGACGTATCGTATTTCAATTCCTTGTGATTGCAAAGTTTGTCGGATTGTCTTTGCTACTTTAGCAAAATCATGATCTGATGTACTGGAATATAATAATGCGATCTTTTTCCATCGAAATGCTCGAAGTACAGAAGCAACTGACTTTGAAATCTGTGTATCGGGTGGTCTCGTCCTTGCAAACGTTGGGTATAATTGTTTGTTGGATGTTTCATAATGAGCGCAGAACTGTAAAAAACAATTCAATTATTGAAATTTTTAAAATGTTTCTCGTTGTTTATTATTTTAAATTTTTAAAATGTTTATTTATCAAGTTTATAAACTTGATAAATAAATTATACTTAAAAATTCATATTTATTAATTATTCACAGGTTAAAACTTAATTACTCTGTTTACTGTAACTGTGATCACGTGCATATTGTGACGAAATAGAATAAGATCCCAATAAATATACAAGTTTGACATTAATTGGATCCGAACCCTCGAGTTTTTGTAATGTTCAAATATTTTTTAGGCATTACTTTTCGTATTTAAATAAGTTAATCATTTATACCTTAATTTGCACTCATGGTTCAAAACATTCCAAGATATATGATAATAAACAAAATAATTGAATGAATAACGCTAACTCATTTAATTATTTTAGTTATTCTCGCACATTCTGTTTACTGACATTTTTATCACGAATATAACATATAAACTAAATTTGCAGGTATATTTTATATTTAGAATAACGAATAAAGTTAATAAACTATTTATAAAAATATGATAGAAACTAGAATAGGAATATATCTGAGAAATAAATAATTTATTTTCAATTGTAGTTATCATTACTTATTGACGAAAGATAAATGAATATGAAAAATGATAAAAGTTTAATTATATAAAATAATTATATTTGTAGAGAATTTCAAATATTTATTAACGTAAATTTACAATCTAATAAATATCATCAATCTATGACAATTATAATTAATAAGTACAACTAACAGAACATTAATTAGTGATTTGTTTCATATAATTTATATTACAATATGTCATATCTTCTTATTAATCACGAATATAATTGTTAACTAATTAAATTACTGATATTTAAATCTGGATAACATTTTTCTAACTAATACACATTTGCAAATGTTTTTTAATTATAAATTTTTCTAATTAATTTCTATAATTATTTTCTAAAATTTTTTAAATTAATAGATAAGATTTAAAGAAAATTATGCGAGTAATTAATTTAATTACATTTATTATCTATAATTAATTATAAACTTAAAATGCAGTTATTTACAAAAAAGGCATACACGATGAATGAATGATGAAACCAAAATTTATTAGTGAGAACGTAACAATGACGGTAATAATTGATTACATTACCATAGCAAAGGGACGATTTCCTGTGCAACAACAATACAATTTAAAGAAATCTTTAGTACCACGCTCTTGCTTGAATACATTTGGCTATACGATCGAGCATAAAAGCATACAGTCACCGCGTGCTATCCTGCACAATATTTGCTCACAGATGTTGCAAATGCCTCTCCAGTTTCTTCATACTCGTAGATGACCAAAGTTTGCATCCCGTCTAGTCCCAAAAATACTCGATGGATCACAAATCTGAAAACTCTGAACCATTGCCACGTGGCAAAATGGCAACGTGACAGAGACATTCCTGAGAAATTGTAGCTGTGTGCGGCAGAACATTGTCTTGCCGGAAAATGGCTATTTTAAGGCACTCTGATGGCATTACCTGTTGTTCAATGGGAGCATAACTGTAATCATTTGCATACCTGTACGAGACATAGTTGTATGCTGAGTTCTGTAGTAATCAAACAATGTATATTGAATATACAGTTAACAGAGAGATATTTCGATTGATTAATGGCTGTATTTAATAAAAATAAGAATTAATTTTAACATATTCTTATTTTTTAACATTAAAAATTTCATAAGATTATCTGTTAAGAAGAAGCACGTTTGAAATAAAATTAAAAAATTTTATGAAAAATAATTATTTTATGAAGAAACTTATTACAAAACATCTCAATCAAAATTTACATCTTAAAATCTTTCAAATGAATTATGCACAAATAGTCATTATTTTTGTATAAAACATGCAGTTCATTACACTTAATTCATAGTTTGATGTTCACTTACACTAATAATATCCGATGTATTTCATATAATTTCACTTTTAATTGATCTGTTAATGATGCTTTTAGTAAATTTCAAGCATTAGCTATAATATTTATCCGGACAATTTCTATGCACTAGTTTCATGAAAATAAATTAAAAGAAAATTAGCTTATTGCATATGACATTAAATCTTATGTGAAGCAATGAAAAAGTTTAAAGAAATACAGTAGATTTTATATATTATAAATTTAAATCACCTAACATAAGCGATGAATTTTCTCTTAATGAAGAAGCTAGAGGCAAATTTGGAAGACTGAAAATTCTTGTATTTTACTGAAATTTCCATAAGATAAACTGTTTTCGGAGCTTGTATATTCTGTTATTGATCTTTACACTTTTCGAGAGATCTTCCCAATCAATTTGGTCCGTATTCTAGAATGTAGAATATTATGGATCTCTATTTGATTTAAACTCTTGAGTATGAAAGCGTGAATGCGATAATATTCATGCACAATAATGTTTTCCCTGTTGCATTATATGTTTTTTAAACGCATCACCCGTATCAAATATGTGTTTGGGATATTCTTTACTGCATTAAGAAGCATTACAATAAAAAATTATCTATTTTCTATACCCTTTAACCTTGACGTTTTCCGAAGAACATTATCTTTCGTGACAGCATCGTCACTTTATTAAATTTAATAATGCCAGAGCAATTATAGTTTTAATATATCAATAACATTTCTAAATGTCACAAAATATAGTAAAATATATTGTTCACAATTACAGTATGCTGCAGATAGACTGCACAGTACTAGAGAACTTAAAGGATTCTTAGCAATAGTTATCAGTAATAGTTCTCAATAGGAAATATATATTTTATTAATGCTAATACAGTGGTACCTCAGGATACGAACGCCCCAGCATACGAAATTTTCAGGATACGACATGAAATTCGAACATATTTTTGCTTCACGATACGAACAAAAACTCACCATACGACGTTACATTAGTTCGCATTTTTCATTTGTTTTCCTTACTACAGTTATTTTTTTAAATGTATTACTTGGCTTTAATTTGAGTATGTTTTTCGCGTTGGAACGAATTATTTGG
>NW_019384424.1:138789-145540 GCF_000671375.1 Centruroides sculpturatus | reverse complement strand
ATGGTGTCAAACAACATTCTACAGATAATAAAATGTGATTCTATTAATTTAACATTTTTATTAACATTTTTATAAAAATCTAATTTAATTTTCTATATTTTTAATTATTTGGGGTGGACGTTTTTATACAAAAAAGAAGAGAAAAAAAAAAGCGTTGAAATTTAATGGTTTAAAGCTTTAAAAAATTAAATTTTTTTGTGTGTGTGTTTTTAAAAGTAATTTCTTTAGATTTAAATTAAAGAGGGATGGAGAGGGGGGAAAAAAGATTTTTTTTTATTTTGATTTTCCTCTAAAATTTCCCTCAGATGGCGCTCTATTCGTAGGAGGTATTACACTTAACTTATATCTTGTATTTACTTTAATACTACAATGTATTTTCTATAAAATACAAATAAAAATAAACATATTTCTTGGTATCTTGTTACGAAAATGGATTGTCAATTTGGTAAACAAACAATGTATATAATATAATATATATATATAACTTTCATTTATTAAATGGAAAAGTTTTATATTTGAGTGTTTTAAACGTTATATCTTAATTACTTTACAAATAAGCTTGGTATAATGTGTAAATTTACATAGATTAACCCTGTATGAGGAACCTTTATTGTATATAAAAGAAACAAGAGAATTTAATGGGGTATAATTAATGATTGAAACATTAATTGATATAAAACTAACGAAAGAGGAGAGAGAGGAAAATGAAATTAATTTAATAATAAGAATTAAAAGTGAAAGAAGAGTATAGAATAATTTACAGTGTCTAGAAAATATATATATATATATATATTTTACAATAAAAGTTCTATTATTATCTGAATAATTGAGTACATCATTTCTAAAAACAGCAAAAATGGATTTAAAATACGTAATTTTATATATATATATCTATAAAGTAAAACCTGTCTCGCACGATACCGAATATATATTTTTTCTTGTTTGGCAGGTTTCCGTTTTGAACAAGTTTAAGAAAAATAAAAATAAAAAACAACAGAAAATCACTGAAGAATTCTTCCCGTTTAGGCAGGTTTTCGTTTTATTAAGGTTCCTTTTTGAACAGATTTTACTGTAATACAGTTTTCGTTTATATGAATTTTCTTGTGAAACAGCACGTTTCTCTGCCATTTTATGCTAATTTTTAATATTTTTAAATTCTATTTTTAGTAGTAAATGGTCTTACCAAACACTTAATTTATATAGAAATACATATTATATTTAAATTTTCCCTTTATTGAAGTTTTTTATTAATCAAGCAACTACAGGTGAAAGTAAGGAATTGCAAAAAGGAAAGGTAAATTAAAACAGCAGCAAAATCAATAAAGATTCAATAATGTTTACCTTATTCAGCAACTAAAATGATCGATCAGTAGCAAATAATCAATAAAGTTAGTACGGAAAATGAATGAGGGCAGCTTTATCATTTATTATACCATAAAGCAGTTCTCAACCTGTGATACACGTACTGTACCACTAGGGTACTCAAGAAGGATCCGTTAATGCTACAAGTCTATACACATAAGGCTCAGGTGATACGAAGTGAAAAAAATTGAGATTCGCTGCCATAAAGTATTATTAATGTTAATAATTGAAGAGTTTGAGGAAAGTGGCATCAGCTATGGTGAGGGAAAAATATATATAACTAACAAATTGTTCAGGAACAGTTTCTGAGGGAGAATAGTCTATAAAACAAGAGAAGTTTTTATAAACGAATTAATTGATAAGACTAATGTGATGAAGCCCTGCTTAGCTTCGTTTCTTATGAAATTATGTCTGAAAGCATCGTGACGATAGTTATATGTAATTACTCCTGGAGTAACGCTAAATTATATCAGAAAAAATCTTATTTAATAAAGATTAACGTTAGAATACAGTATATAGAAGAAAAGTAATGCTAGTTTAAGGAAATATAGTGCACATTTTAAATTGGAGTAGAAATATTACAATTAAACATGTTTAAAATTAATTGCAAGTAGTGTCTACATGTTGCTGAATCCTCATTCTAATGAGAATTCAGCAATTTCTCATTAGAAAAGAGAATGAATTGAGTTCAATATATGATAATAGTCGTTGGTTCTTGTGGAAACATTGAAAAGTTTACACAACATTCAGAATATCATCCTTATCACTTACTCGTTAGGTGATTAATAAATGATTGATTACAACGCTTTATTTTTAGATAAATTTAATAATTAATCTCTAAGAAACTGTCAAATTTATAATAAGAAACAATACCTAAATTTCTTATTTAGTATAACAACTGAAATTCATTTTGTAAAATAACAAATTTATTAAAATTTAGGATTATTATACGGGGTGTTACAAAGTGAACTAGTCCCATAACTATGAAATGACTAAAGATTGGAGGGTCGAAATAATTATGGTCAAACAATGTGTAAGGGTCCAACATATGTCCAAAACATGGTGGTTGTATGTCTCAGAAACGTCCAGATTATGGAATCCTTTGGGGGTTTTTCGACAAAATCCGTATAAGTGGGGTCAAAATTGGTGTATTAGAGGGTAAGTGAACATGTAAACAATGTTTACTCCGATATAATTTTTGATAGTTCATGTCGTTATCTAGTAAAGTTAACATAAATGTGTAAGTCAGGAAAGTAGGTAGACCAGCACGTGTAAACAAGTGCAACTATTGTTAGCATGCATTTTTACAGCTCTGCGCTGTGGCAGGTATGTGCCCAAATTACCCCCAAGAATTACTGTATGTGCAAGCAGATATCTGAAGTCGCATTACAATGTGTATTTAGGAGTGTAAACATGACTTTGAACGTCTATCACGTTGTATGAACTAATTTTACTCGTTCTTTGCAAGTATTTTTAATCACGTTGTCAATTATTCTTTCATGGAGTTTTCTTTTTATCCGTGTTTTCGCAAGGACAGGACTGATTTCAGATGTTAGTAATGCAAGCATGTACAGTACTTAACACTGTCATCTACCATTATAACCAATTGCAGCCATTTTTATGTGTTCTAGTCAGTATATCTCCTTTAAACACAGCTGTAAACACGCGTGTTAACAATAGTTGCGCCTGTTTACACGCTTGCTTTCCTAGCTTACATGTTTATGGTAACTATGCTATGGCACCGTTTTGACCTTGAGTATTTGACCTTTGGTGAGAAAGCCCCCATAGAATCCAATAATTTTGGGTCTCCGATACATAAACTCACTAACATGTGTAGTTCACCCTTACATCTTGTTTGGTCATAATTAGTCCTATCCTTCAATTTTTAGTCATTTCAAATATATGGGACTGATTCACTTTACGTATTTGTATATAGGATGTTACTGATAAACCTCATAAGCATAATTAATTGTTAAAATTAATGACTGATTTTAAATGTATTTAGTTTAATTATTAGTTTTCATTTAAATTAAGAGGAATAAAATATAATCAATATACAAACATTCTTCGTAAGATAACTTTTCCTTAAGAATGTGGAAAATACAGTTATGATCCCTTCAAATGTAGGACAAGCATCTAGTAAAAGAATTTTTTTTCTAGTGTTCTATTTTTTACTATAAAAAATAAGAGAAAAAATTGAATCTGGAAACTCCATTCTTCTCTAATATCCGGATTTAATCGATTGATTCTTATCTTTTATCAAACTAATAAAAATTTCCACAGCTTTAACGCCAAAATATCCATTGGACAACTTCCAAATGATACTACATCTAGTGGAACATTGCTTTTAAAAATATTAACCATTTAATTTTTTTCATGATTACATTGCGAAATTGTAAAATATATTGCTTACTTCATTTGATAATTGTTCTTTTAGAATTTGTCACTATAAATTCCATTATTTAATTTTGATAATGATGCGTACTGTACATATGCAGACGCTTCACAAATGTGTAAAAAATGGAGAGATTGTAGACAGGTTAATTTTCAGTGGAAAACTCTAGTACCAGTTTTTGATTTGAATCATTCTTTTTGAATTATAAGCCATTAAAAACAGTGACGTCATTTCCTCTTTAGAGAAAACGACGTCAGATCTAACACCTATTATAGCCTGTATTGTTATAAAGAGTCAAAATCTAAGTAATAAATTAATGTTGCAGATAATAAATGAAGGGTACTGTACAAACTAATATGCAATTATCGACTGATATTTTCGGATGTCGTTTTCGCTAAACTGGAAATGACGTCACAATTTTTAAAAGTGAACTCAAAGAGAAACTCTTCAAATAAAAAGAATAACACTAAAGTTTTCGGCTGTACAACTTCTCTATTTTTTACAGACATCTCTGAAACATCCTGTATATGAATTTAGTAGAATAGAGATGATATATAATAAGATAATATGAAATTTATAATTTATCATTAACAAAACAAAGATCATTATTATCGATAACATTGAATTTAGTGCCTGCTGATATGCCTTTATAATTTCTCTCCATATTCGTTGCAAGATGACTCCTCTCTATTTATGTCATACTCTATGAGATATTTATTTGTAGGCCTATTTATGCCATTTATAATGTCAAATATCAAAGATACTTTTAATGCCTTAAATATCAATGTCTTTGTTATCTGATATTATAAAAAAATTATATAACTACTCACGAAAAAATTTAAAATTTAGATAATGTATTTTTTTACTTCATTATATTTTAATATTGTAAGAGCTACTTTTGATTAATTATTATCGTAATTCAAGTTGCACATTAAATTTAAAAAATATTTAAATCATGAAAACAATTTTTTAAGGTATGTAGTGAAGGATATAAAGTATTCAATTGGGAAAATTTTAACTCCAAGGGAAATCTTTACAAATTCTTACCTTAGCATTCCAAACACTGATGCTTCCTGGAGACATTTGAGTTATATTTTGTTTTTTATATTTAAGGTTAGAATAAAACTAGTCAAAAACAGATTTTTCTGAATTTATTTTTATAATTTTTGAAGTTTTTTTAAAGTAGTTTCAAGTAGGATAAACATGATATAAATATGTTTCAAAAAGCATTTCTGAAAAACACAGGAGGATTTAATTTATTATTTTATCTTTTTGTTTTCAAATATTTGAATAAAATAATAAATAATTTAAAGAATATTTCTTAAAATATAAATAATAAAGTCTTAAATTAATTAAAGAATTAATAATATTATTATTATTTTATTCATACTATGTTGTTCTTTTATAAATATACAATACATAATACAACGTTGGTTATTAGGAACTTATAGAATTTATGAAGATGCTTACTTCACAAAATGGCGTCGTATCTGAAATCGAACCTCTTATTGGTTTATTGTTAAGTGCAATGATTTGAGATATAAATTAAGTTGATTGATTTTCTTTTGCAGAGAGTTTTTTGTCGGTGCCCTGATGGCAAGTTCATCTGCAAACAAAATGTAATGTTCTATTAGCAAATATAGAAGTTCTGTTAGAAATTTCGATACCATCGATGAAATTTTGATAAAGTTGGTCAAAACCAATTAGATAAAAATTAAATAAGTACAGAGAAAGCGGATTGCCTTGAAGAATTCCTCGTGATAACATAAATGAGGATGTGACATTTCTCTGAATGATATTGATATTGTATTATGAGAATAAATTAAGCACAGTAGAGGAAAATTCATCTCCATATTCTTTAGCCCTCAGATTCTCAACTAAAATTAGTAAGTGTATTGTATATCTGTGAAAATCTTTGATAATTTTCTATGCTTTTTTATCAAATGAAGTTAAATTAATAACAACAGAAAAATCGCCCATTCTTTGCCTCTATTTCTTACATATGTATATTAAAATTTAGATTCTAAACCCATTTCTTTATGCCATTGTTGAATTTTTTTAGCTCAAACTGCCGTAAAACATTTTCTTATAGCTGAAAGCTGGACTAAATGTCGATAATTTTTAGAAGATTTATATCCCTTTTTAAATATTGTGTAAAGCCAAAGAGAATTCAATGAAGTTGAATAAGAAAATGCCATATAATTGAGTTGAATAGGTTGAATTTATTTTTATTTTTATTGTAAGATTTATCAAATTTAAACCTAATTTATTCGAATTTTTATCATTTGAGAGGAGAATCGGATATTCTGAATTAAATTATTGAAGACTCGTTCATTTCAGCAATACGGGAATTAAAGTCTTCCATTAGAAAAATGTATGGTATATTCTGTTGCCATAGTTCCACTGATTTAAAAACTTCTTGTAATATATATAAACAGTCTGATGGAATATGGCTACTGCCACAATCCTTAGTCAGTGAATCTAATAACATTATAAAGTTTACATATTTCCTGACTTTGAAGAATTTTACATAAATTCTTTTAATTAATAAACATATTCCTCCAATAAGTCCATCTGTACTTACATACAAAGTAATAAAAAGTCATCCCATAATTTTTCTATCACCAAAAATCTGACATTGGGGTGTTTTTACCACTACAATGGGGGCTAGAGTTAGGTTCCACTCCAAAAATGAATTAAAAAATTGTATTTGAAGGGTTAAATGCATTTAAGAAGCTCTAGCAAAAAGGATTCTTTCATATCAATAAAGTCTGTAGCAGAGTACACCAGTAACTGCAACTCACGACACGCCCCAATAAATGATAAAATTAGAATTTATGTAAAATAATTTAAAAATAATTTTTAACGATACAATAGCGACGATTATTATTTAAAAAAAATTGTTAGGCTTAACATCGATGAAAATTCAACGCGAAGTTGGTTAATAGCGATATACTAATATACTAATTACATGGGATATACTAATATACTATA
>NW_019384424.1:114951-137522 GCF_000671375.1 Centruroides sculpturatus | reverse complement strand
CTAATTTATTCGAAGTTATATAAAATAATATTTAAAAATTTCTATGAATTTTAGTACTATATTTTTTAAGTACATAGAAAATAAGGTCTTATTAAAAATACATTTTAACAAAAATTCTATTTTTTTAATCCTGTTTTATGATGAAAATATTATTTTTCATTAAATGTAGAATTTATTATTAATAATTTTATCTCAATAATAAGTTCAACTAGTTGAATTTAGCATTAAATCTCTTTGTAGATTCATTACTTATGTAGTTAAATAGAATAATTTAATAAATTTTCTAATTAAATAATATAAAACGACCAAATTTTAACGAATTAAATGTTTAAAAAAATGCCTTATTAACACTAACTTCCAAATGATTTATTTAATTAAATGAAATAAATAAATTCTAAAGAAAGATTCAAACAATCAGAAAATAAATAAAAATTGTACTAAGAAGACAATAAAATATTTCTTATTGTTCAAAATAAATTTATATATATATATATAAAAGAAAATATTGTTAGATATTTGACATTTTATAAAATGTCAGATGTAATTTTTTTTTAGTTTATCGTTATTTATAATTTTACATCTTTGAAACAATAAAGAATCTATTGTTTGCTTTTCAAATTTATAATTTTTCAGTAAGGATTAATGCTACATGCTACATTAAGAAGAATTATTAAATTATTTTTTTATGTAGTATGTAACATTAATTAATCCTATTCTAATAATAAGAAAGATTTATTTTCGAAAATTTAGTTTTTAGATATAGAAGTTTATGTCAATAATTATATTGTACTGTATATTATTAATTTTAATACAAAAATTATGTATTTATAAAGTAATTAAACGTATTAAATTTACGAATAATTGCAAATAGTATAACAATACAAGTTTTATTTTGTTTTTTTAAATTTTTCTGTTCTGAATTTACTAGATTTGGAAATGAAAATAAACTTGTAATTGTAACTATATACTTTAAAAGATATTGACTTCTACAGAATATTTATGTAAAAAAACACGAAACCAAATAAACAAATTCTATATTTTTCTTATTAAAAATCGATTTTAATATCGCTTCTGTAAACGCTTAGATAGATAATTTATACGAAAAGCGTACCCTGTAAAGCTGTATTTTCTGCATAGCGTATGCAATGTTTGACAGAGAAACAAACATTACGGGGACGGTTTTTTTAAATTCAATCGATTTGCATCTTACTTTGAAGGTCAGTCTTTAAATTTTTAGATTAGTCTCATATTAAGAAGATAATAATTTTCTTTTCTAATGTATTTTTAACTTGTAAATAACTTAAATACAGCATTTATTCTAAGAGAAAACGTCTTGAAATTATTGTAAGTTCTTAAGAATTTACATTTATTTCATCTCTACACTTACAACTTTCTTTAATTTATTGTTAAACATCAATAAAATAAAAGTTTAAAATACTGTTCATTAGTTTAAAATATAAATTATAAGTAATTCTAATTATATAATAAGTAGATTATGATCTTCAATAATATAATGAGTTACATTTCTACGTAACTTTATCTATATTTAGTACAATAAAAAGTAATTTACATTCTAAAAACATTAGAAAGTACAAATTTAATTTGATAAATACTAAAATCATATAATTAATTAATTTAATACATAATAATAAAGTTAAAAGTATATACAGTATACGTGTAGTCTAGTACATTCTATATATAATAGTGTTGTCTGAACTCTATATATATATATATGCTGTATATAAAATTATTCACGTTCTATATCCGTATAGAATACAGAACGTGTGAATCAGTTAACCAGTGAGACAGTCCCGAAGACATGCCTAGAGAATTTCATTTGTTTTGCCTGAAGACACGAGAGAATTGACCACAGAAGAGGAAAAAAACTGATTGAAATTGGCCAATGATGTCACAATAGATTCGTTATTTTTTAAATTATCAAGCAAAATGTTACTGTATATTTAAAAATTTAAGTTGTATCATCCTCAGGGATATGTGGAGAATAACACGGAACAGGTAAATGGGTTTTTTTAAAAAATTCGATTTCGCAACATTCGCATTTTCGACTTCCCAACGAGTAAAACGCATGCGTAAATCTCGCACTAGTGCCTGTTTGTAGAAAAAGTGTCGCCATTTTGTATTTTATTTTGACTCGGTTCTTGCTCTCCTGAGTACTTACAAGTCTGGTATTTTTATGCGCGCATGATTTGGGCACGCAATACTCTGTGCCAAATTGCAACTCCTGACATGTACTCCTTAATACTTCTAAGCTAGTAAGACAGGACGGCACCTCGATTTTATAAACAAGACATAGTATTGTCAATAATATTAAGTTACGACTCAATTATTAAGGTATGATTAATCAGATACAAATCTTGTTATTTAGAGATTATTAAATTCTTTCATAACATGATTTTTTCCTATATTAATTTTCGGAATTTTCCTAAACAAATTTTCATTAAATATCAATATTGCTATCTTTCTTCAACTATGCGAATGGTTTATCTAATTAAATTTTATGATTTAAAAACAATATAACAAAATTCAGAAATAATCCAATTTTTTAGGATATTTTTGAAACTTAATGTCGAGAATAATTAGAATTACATTTCATTGATTTTCCTGATAAATAATCAATTGATAAACTAGGAATTACTTGCATTTTTTATGATTAAAAATTGCATAATTTATAAAAATAGAATCGTTTTTAATTTCTCATTTGAGGAAGAATTTAACTAAAATTACTCCAATTAAAAATATTCATTTAGTTTATTTAAATCCTTAAAGAGTTATACATACATCTCGGCATTTTAATAATAAAATTCTTATCTAAGAATTTAAACTAATTAAATAAATTTTTAATATTAAAAACTATAAATTTTAAATCTATTATTTAAAATAATCTTTGAGACTTTATCTGGAAAATCAACATCCTTCGTCATTAAAATATGACTTTTTTGAATTTTTCAAGATTTTTTTCATATGTTTTGAATCTTTTTTCAATAAAAGTCTTCAAGTTTTTGATGATTTTCTCGATTTTCTGAACTTATTACATTTAATAATATCAATACTTAGTTACCTTGAATTATATCATTAAGAATAAATTTTATCTTAATATAGACACTCAGACATCTTACGTAACCAGCTGTTATTGTACACTGTAGATATTTGCAAAATTCTCTTGACGGTTGAATTATTTATATCCATATCTTACGAGGTCGTACATTACAATATTACTGTTACGACCAAATATATACAGATAAAAATGCTTTGCTCTACATGAGAATTAATGCTCCGAGTACTGTTAACATTCGATCACTTTCAAAGTAATAAATTATAATAATAAAAACGGAAATTTCAAAGTCTTCCGCTTAATTATACGAAATTTTAGTTTATAAGAAGTTCGTTTCTATATACAAGATCAGGCGCTATTACAGGAGGATCAGTAAGATCAATTGATTGGTGCCTCACATACTCGAAAAAAATTTTTTAAATCTGCTTCAATTGTGTCATTTAATGAGATGTTAAAGTAGATAGAATTTCTCTATTCTTCAATTATTTCCATTTTCACACGCATTCCCTAATTTATTCGAAGTTATACTATAACCGATCATTTCATTGGTCAAATTACGTTTTGATGACATCAACTATTCGCTCCATAAATAAAACTAAGAAAATGAAATAAATCACCATCATTAAATATATATCTTTCTCTCAATATATAACCTGAAGTATCCAAAATATAGCAGAATATTTTAGATAATACAACATTGCCTTGGAGTTAGTGAGGAAGATATTTACATATCTATCTCTCTGTAATCAAATTCTCTTCTAACGTTCTTATTTATCTTCATCTATCTCTTCCCTTTCTTCTTTTTATATTTGTTTTCATACTTTATTATCTGTACGTATGATATCAATATGATAAAACACTAGTACACATTCATTCCATTTTAAATTTATCTTATTATTTATTAATATATCAGTTATAACCTCTACATAACGTCATATATCGTTTGCTCCTAATAATGCCATTATTTTTAAAGCTGTGGCAATAATAGAAAGTGTTTATAAAACTAGAGTAAAAATACCTTTCAGCCTTTTATCACTCAGCTATTATTAAATCATATCAAACAGAACGGATGAGCATCTTAAAAATTGATTTTTGCAGCATTGCTACACTTCCTTCCTTCTAGAAGCTGATTCTATCAATTGATATTCTATTGTACTTACTTTATTATTATAGTTCTATTGTTTATTCTCTAAATCCCCTTTATTATCAAGGTAAAAACTTATTAAAACTTGGAATTTTGAAGTGAAAAGTTTTTAAATTTTATTCTTTCTCACTTCTTATAAAACAAGTTTCATTGATTTATAACGATTTACTAATTAAATAAACAAGCAAATTTACTTTTAAATACATTAAATGTTTAAAATATGGAGAGATTAGAGGCAGGCGACCACGATTGAGTGTATACGAACTTTCTGGCTGGACCGGAAGTCACGCGGTTTTTTAATTAATATAAACTTTTAAATATGATTTAAATTGTTATTATTATGCAGCTTGTAATAATGGATTTTTACGGCATAGGAATTATACTTTTCAACGTTTTTAAGTATAAAAGCAATGTGGGGCTTGGGGGCCGTCAAAAATCGAGTTCTGGGAGTTTTAGGTAGGATTCTGCCAACATGTGTGTATTATCGGGCACATCCCGATTTAGATTCTAAAGATGTCAGATATGTAAGGCGCGAGGGTAAGAGTCATCCCAAAGGGTTTACCTAACGGGGAGTATCCAAAACTTTGCGACTCGCAATATACCAGGAAAAGTGTGCAAGATCTTTTGTCTTCTTTTTGGTTCCTTTTCCACTTTATCCTTTTTCTTCCTTATCTCTCTTCTTCTGACTCTATTTCCTTCAGATTTAACACTCTCCTCGGGTGCGGCTCTCTACTGTTGTGTTGGCCCTCTTTACTCAAAGTTGACTCTTTCTGAATGTTGTGTTCACCCTCTTTTTCTCTCTTTCACGTTTTCTCTCCCTTTCTGTCGAATTTTCGTCATTCCCTTTTGTTTATTCTTTTTTCTGACCAATCATGATTTTATTCTGGAGGAAGTTGAGGTAATGAAAGATAAACATATTAGTTATTATTTAATCCTCATTCTCTTTTGTCTATTTTGAATTACATGTGTTCACGTGATATGGGTAGCGTAATATCTGTCACCTAACACTTTTGAAAAAGGGGAAAACAACGGTGTTTCAAGGAAAATACTAGGTGAACTATCGACGGTTCTCTTAGTCTTTTCCTTCGAATGTTGTGAGATTTATACCAATTAATTGATAATGTTTTAACTCTAATTCATTTCTCTGAATTATTTTCAATCGGTATTGCTAAAAATTTAGAAAGGGATCCCTAAAATTGGAAAAATACGCGAAATTCCTTCACAACGTTGCTTGATAAACAATCACGGTGTCGCATTTACACACACATCTTCGAGATATGGGTGCAAAGAGCATTTCGTCTGATATCTAACAATTGTTTGATGAACAACCAGACAAAACAAAAAAGGGATATAAAATACATGATATAGTTTAAAACGATAAAATTTCCAAATTATTATTAGCTTAAAATTAAAATAACTTGATTAAAATTATAATGTTAATAATAATTCACCAATATATATACACAGTTACATAATAAAAACCAAAATTTGGGGAAATGGAAAGTATCACAACAATCTTTATTTTGTATCAAATTAATAAGTATTTATAGCGTTAATGAGTAATCATGTCTTAAAAATCACAGCACATTATCTGTCTTATTTTCAAAGTTACAGTTGATTTACTGACATCTCTTACTTTTATCGATGGAGAGTTTGCTGTAATCATTTTATAGAAACGAATGAAAGTCAAACTGAGCAAAAAATTGCTTTCGTGTCAACAAAGGATTATTGTCAAAAGCACTTGTTACAAAAATTCTCTTATTCTTCCATCAATAAACATGTGATTTATTTCGTATCTATCAAGCATAGTGACAAGTAAAAATGGATTAAAATATATATTCTCTTTGAAATATTTTTGATTATTAAGGATAATTTTTTAAGCTTTTTAAATTATAAAGTAGTTTTTATTTTGTGCGCTTTAATAACTTAAAAATGCTTTTTCTTTTATATGAGATACGTCGCTATTATAGGCAGACATTGTTATTTATAAATATTTTCTGTACAGTTTTGTTCAAAATATCGCTGTAATTAATGTAGTTTATTCAAATGTAATTGAGAAATTTTATACATAAAATTACACACTGACAAGGAAAACAACTTAGAATCCTACGTAGTTTTGCCTTTCTGATATTGTCCGATGAGGAGAAGGGATGACAATATAAACTTGGTTACGTCATAATTTAAATATCTGTACTACAAAAATGTACGTCATCTCTTTTGTTTACGGTTTAAATGAATAATGATAAATTTAATAAAGCGTAGATTATTCTAAAATATTTCAAAATCACAGAAAACTGGTAATAACACCTTGTATTTATTAATACAGTAGAGCATCGATTATCCGACCCCCGATTAACCGACCGTTCTAGTCGGCAAATTTCAAATGTCCACTAGTGATGTGGCATTACAATATTTGGCTATATCTTGGCTACTTTAATATTATTTTTGTTAAATATTTGCGTGTTTTAGCTGGCATCAACAGCTCGACCATTGAAGGGAGGCCAGTATTTAAACGAGACTTAATTTTCTAATTATGAGTGGTTATTTGTTTCGTGAGCAATAAATTAATTTTTAACGATACAATAGCGACGATTATTATTTAAAAAAAATTGTTAGGCTTAACATCGATGAAAATTCAACGCGAAGTTGGTTAATAGCGATATACTAATATAATTACATGGGATATACTAATATACTATAGTAATAATGTATTTTTATTCATTCTTTTCGGTTATCCGATTTTTTCAGTTATCCGATCAACCTGAGTCCTCAATTGAGTCGGATAATCGATGTTCTACTGTATTATATAATATAAGCTTGTTTTATAAGTGTCCACATAATTATTCGAGAAAATATGACATTTTATTTTTGATTGGAGTATTTCAGTTTATAAATCTTCTAATGAAAATAATATTAACAATTATTTACTTGCAACCGACGTGTAAATCCCACTTATATCTTGGAAAATTCCATAGTCTAAGACTATGGAATTTTTCTTTCTGTTCATGTGTAAGGGCGTAATCCTCTCCCATCAGTATTCTGTATAGGAGGGAGAATACGTCCCAAAATATACTGAAATCCTTCTTTAGAAAATCTAAAACGATTTCTAAACTCTATATCGTCATACAGCATAAGAGGATTTATTTGCTTTCAAAATAATCTAATTTTCCTAAACTTTCCTCGTAAGGAAATGGAAAGTTTAGAAAAAAGTAGAATCGGGAGTCTTTCCATTCTGTTTAATAAATCAATTACTTTCAATGAGACCATTGTTTTGAGATTAAGATTTGTAAAAAACGAAAGAAAAATGGTTAAATCAGATCATTGCAGATCAAATGCAAATATATTAATCTTACTCGTTAGATAAACTACCAGACAGGTCTAGCCCACCAGTGGCCGAGTAGATAAAACCACTGAACACTGGTAATTTTTCACGGGTTCGTACCTGGCCAACGGGCTGGCCATGTGGAGTTTTCTGGATTTTCTTCACGCTAGTAATACTTAAATAAGATATGGTTTCCCATAAAAGATTTCCATTATTCTAAAGGAAAATAAACGAAGCGAGCGGGAGGATCAAAACCTGGCGATATCCTTAAAGAAGAAAAAATAATAGTCCAAACTTAAATGAAAGTATGGTGCGATAAGTCAAAAAATGACCCGCGAATATTCTTTTATTTTTGAACTCAGGGAACCATGGAACGTCGAGAAATGCAAAAAAAAGATGTGGCATTTACTGTGTGTATGGATGTTAGTGTGTGTATGAGGGAAGTAAAATTTTGTTCACCCACTTTAAAGCTTAATAATCCGTTCCTTTTGTCGAAAATTTACGAAATTTTGCAGGGAGATTTGTGTATTAAGGGCATTGATGCTATTAAACTTCTCAGGTTAAAGTTCGAGGGCGATCGTGTGTGATATCTTGAGTAAGGCCAGACTTAATGAAGATTTTATTCGTTATTATCATTTATAGTTTTTTATAAACTTCATCTCTACCCTCAAAATTACGCTTTTTTTCCATGTTATGATAAATAATAATATAACATTTTAAAAAAGTGAAATTTAATAACAGGTGGGGCCACACGCAATTTTAAATATTTTTTCCTGGAAAGTTAAGCAACTCACTGCTGGATTTTTTAAAAATAAAACAGTAATTTCGATAAATTCTTAAAATTATTTTTACATATTTTACCGTATGCAACAACCATTATAAATTGTACAATTTAGTGTTAAGGCTAGAGCATATTTTTAATAAAGTAAACGCATTGTTAATTTAGCTTCGTAATTGTCACAACGTTTTACGTTTTGAGTAAATTTTATTTAAAAATTAAATCGCTAAAATATTCAAATAAATGTAGCAATATAATTATAATTTCATTTTCAGTTTATACGACGTCATATTATACATTCGAAACAAGTAATTATATAAAGTGCTGCGAGTATTATTCCTCCGTTTAAAATTAATTTTTTATATAAGAAAACTCATCTATTGCATATTTTAAAATTATAATTACAAATGCTTTTATTGTGGCTTATATCATACCCTATAATTTACCGTATAAATAAACCATTCTGAAAAATTTTTCAATAATATTTTTAGCATTTTATAATTCGTTTTTATTTAAAGAAATACTTCCACAATAATTTAATATAAAAAATATATTTTAAAAAATGAGTTAATTTGATTTTAAAACTAAAAACTATCGCCAAATTTCAAATGATCCCATCAAAATCTTGATTAAAACACGTTCCTATTCTTTATGTTCATTTTATTGTAAACCAGAATCAATGCTTATAGGGATTATAAAGAGAATCAAGATCGACAGCAATTAATCATAAATCTCTATAAGAAGATTCAATACGAAGTGACATCAATTGAAGAGATGAACTGATGCTATTTTTACTTTAAACTACATGATATGTATGAAGCAAAGCGTTATAAGTACTGTATTAAATTCATTTGATTTTGATTTGAATATTGAGCTACTTCAGAACATTTTTAAATCAATTCTTAAAATATCTGACTATTTTTTTCTTTTGCAAGTTTTCGTTCTTGATACCTACTTGAAATAATATGGCTAAATTATTCTAAATTATACTTCAAAGGCTTGAAAGATATGAATTGAATGTGTTTTATCAATAATTAAAATGTGCTTTAAATTATTTAAATAGAAAGCAAAGTAATGCAAAAGTTTTTAAAAACATACACACATCACATACACCTATATACACCCACACAAACCCCCCATGCACATATTAAAACAGTAAATTATTTATTAATTTACTGTTTTAAAATATTTTCAAAAGATCAATAATTGTTCTTGATCAGATGGCCAGGAGGAGATGAAGAAAAAAAAAAAGAGGAATGAACTGGAAAGAAATGGAAGAAGACAAGTGATAGAAGGATCGAACAAGATAGAGAGATTTTAGCAAATTGATCTAGCAGCAGAATTTGGAAACTAGAAAGATTATGATCAAAACATCGAAACTCATTCTTGATTCGAAGACAAAGGAAGAGATGGAGGGAAGAGTGATTCAGAAGAGAAATGGATTAGTAGACAAGTGATGGACGAATCGAGCCAAATTGAAGACTACCAAAATGACTCTGAAGCGTAACATGGAAGCTATGAAGATGATAATGATCAAAAATCTCAGTAATCAATCTTTTAATACGGATAATTTATACTTTAATCAGATATTTTGAAAATTAAGAAATTTTCCTGGTGTGTAATCAACAATTTATATTACGAATGCATTTAAAAATATTTTACTTGAATTTATTAATTATTACTTAATAATTATTAACTATAACATCTTATACGTCTAATAAATAAATATTTTATCACATTTTTACTTAAATATTTTTACTTTTAATATCTACATTTTTAGTTTCCGGTTTCTGGTCATTTCATGGTGGAAGTGTGTTTCTGAATGATAAAGTCGTTGGAATTCTTTTATGTAGAGATTATATTTTTAATTTACTTAAATTCTTTTACATTTAATTTATTTTTTAATTATTTTCGTAATAAGTCTATTTATTATTGCCGTCTTTAATTGCCGCTGTTTATTTGAATGGTTATAAATGAGTACCTTTAATAATGTTAATTTTTAAATTAAAATTACAATTTTATGTTTACTAATTGTAATAATAATATTTTAATAAAAATAAATAAATTCGATAAAATAGATAGGATATTTTCTTAATAATTTAGCAAATAACGCGATAGTAAACGATCCTCTGAAAGCCCATCACTTTGCTAATAAATTTATTATTAAAACAGAGAAAAATATATATACTTTATGTGTTATGTGATGTGTTACGATGTTAAATTCTGAAGTCTTTTTTAGACATTACAATTTAACAACGTGAAATCTCTACTTAAACATTTACTACATCTAATTTGAATATCTTAAAATCATTAAGAGACGGATTACAAATTTACTTTTAATTATCTTTTTTCGCGTGATTTAATGATTTAACAACAAAAAATGAGTCAATGAAGCATTAATTACTTAATCCATTAGTTTTAAAATACAAATAAAATGACACCAGTTACCGATAAAATGTTGCCAAGAATATCGCGGCTCATGAATTTTAATTTCTTTGAATATTCATGATAAATATATTCTAGAAAATTATAAATGTCTGGCATAGTGTATAATGTAATAGATAATTTATTAATAGAAGAAAATGCATTTAATCTTTAACATTCTTCGAGCTTAACAGTAATTGTTAGACGATTGTATCACAGATCACGAGTTCGAAATTTTACTGCTTTCAATTCAATATCAACGACGCTTACAAATGGCAAATCTTCAAATTTTTTATTTATCACTGTTGACTTATAAATGGCTTCAAAGGGGCGTGAATTTGCAAACAGTAAACTTAGTTTCCTTTCATAAAAAGTTATGCACCTCACGAGCAAATAGAAGATTTTACAGTTGCACTTCTCTTATTTTTTATGAGTTAAGCTAGAGATAAACGAAAAATTCTGGATTTTTCCAGGGGAGAACCATAATCTTACTTGTTAGTTTTTGTTATTATTTTCTCCAATTAATAAAAGGTTAATTGAGAACAATGGTGTAAGTATTTATTTTCATGTGGTGTTAATAATTAGTATTTAGGTTTTAAATTAAATAATACATCAAACATGTTCTGTAGATTTAATTACAAAGTCCAAACGAATCGAATTCTTATGTATAAGAAACAAAGAGAAAATTGTATTCAATGACATGTTTCAAGAGAATAAACTTATATAATGATACCTTCGTCAACTGTCTATAATCTTTAAACCTATTTACGTATATTTATTTATAAATTAGTTAAATAAATTTAATTAAAATTTTGGGTGTAAATCTGTACAAATTCATTTAACCTTAAAATGAACCTGTGTATGGTTGTTCATTATGTATAAATGTACCTAATCCTTTGAGATTTTAANAAAAAATAATTTAAAATTATTTATTTTTTAAATTTATAAAAATATAAATTATTATTCTTATAAATAAATGTTAATTAACTTATGGAAAGCCCACTTGAGAGGCGCGAACCCACGACCAATTACCACTGTTCAATGGTTTTATCTACTCGGCCACTGGTAGAGAATTATTGGGGTTACTCCGCATTTTTTGTAAAAATCTATTAATTAACTTAAGCAATATTGGATTATTGTCCTCTAACCTTATTAGAAAATTAGCCATTCCTCTTATAAAATATGGAAATAAACTTTATCTATTCAATTCTAATCTTGAAGCATTCTCAGGGACATCAAATTCCAGCCAAATTTATTAACGTAATTACAATTACTTTTTTCGATATTTTTAAAAAAGAAATTATCTGTAAAATTATTAAATCTCGATAAAATTTTCCATAGAAATTAAAATTAACTTTAAAAAATTACAGTAAAACCTGTCCCAAAAGGAATCTTAATAAAACGGAAACATACGAATTAGAAACATATTAAGTACAGTACATAGGTTTCACTGTAATTGCATTATTACCGGCAGATAAAGAAATTCGGCTCTATTGAAGAAATGCAAAGAAAAAAATTATGTAAATTGCAATTTATAATATTAATAAATGATATGAAAAATTAATTATATTCACAATAAATATAGAAAATTTTCACGAAATGCTTCAGCTACTTAAGTCCTGTGATTAATTATATGCTGATATGTGAATGAAATGTATTGTCAGTATAAGAGCATGCTTTAACTCTTCAGCTGTCCTTTGTAATTTGCCATATCAGAATTAATTTCCATTATACACATTTATAAAGTCCATAATAATTAGCTTATAAAACTTTTCTGCAAACTTCTCTAAATTTACGTTGCGGTTCCTGTAAACTTGCATTTTCATGCATAATTTTCAGTTTAAAGCTTTATTTTATAGTATTATTAAGCATAAAAATGTAATTTGTTAAGAAAATTTTTAAAAAAGTATATATATATATATACTTTTTTAAAAATTTTCTTAACAAATTACATTTTTATGCTTAATAATACTATAAAATAAAGCTTTAAACTGAAAATTATGCATGAAAATGCAAGTTTACAGGAACCGCAACGTAAATTTAGAGAAGTTTGCAGAAAAGTTTTATAAGCTAATTATTATGGACTTTATAAATGTGTATAATGGAAATTAATTCTGATATGGCAAATTACAAAGGACAGCTGAAGAGTTAAAGCATGCTCTTATACTGACAATACATTTCATTCNTATATATATATATACAGGTAAAACCTGTACAAAACAGAACCTGCCTAAACGGAAAAATGTCTTGAAAATTGAGCGATTTTCTGTTTAAAAATTAACCCTGCCAACGGGAAAAATATCCATTACTGTACGATTCCGGTTTACACAGGTTATCGTATTTTAAGATTATCTCTTAAATTCGTGGCTATTTTAACCCAGAAACAAAATTTAATTATCAAATTATAAAGGGTCAAATTACATGGAAGGAAATGACTCATTCATTGCATTCTCTATGTACGTACTGTACGTAGAGAATGCAAATAACATAAAAACTTACAGGCAAAGAGATAGAACATAAAACATTTTATGGGTGATTTTATACGAAAATTTAAGAAAATTCGAGTCATTTTTTTAGATTAAACATCAAACAAATTTAGGTCATTTTTGGATATAAACGATTCGTTCTCTAATCAAATAAATTCAGAATGGTTGATTTCACTTTCGTATTATAACTTAATTAAGCAAAATTTATATAACAACTAAGTACTCAATTACTTAATTAACAGATAACAAAGTTTAAGAAGTAAAATAAAAACCCCATTCACTCGAAGGAAGAAACAACGATTCGGAGAGAGACAAAAGAGAATGTTGTATAAGTGACTACAGATGAGAACAGAACCTTTATTTTATTTATTTATTTAATTATTAAAATATTTCAGCTCTATAGAACATATACATTGCATAAAATGGTGTTATAATAAATTCTAGAGGCAATTAAAGCCTAAGAATCTATAACATAGGAATGACTGAATTTTAATTTTAAAAAGCACTCAAAGTATAAGAATTCCAGTTCTTTCCTCTAAAATTCAGGATGATTAAAGTATTCTAATACAAAGTCGTGGGTTCGGACCTCACATAGCGATCCGAACCCACGACTCGTTTTTTAAAGCTGCAATTATAATAGCAAGAGATTTTTTAACTTAAAAATAATTTTAATTCTGCTTAAATTTTTGTATTTAAATGTATTAAGTTTCGATTTATTTGTTTAGTGTTTATTATAAAGAAACAAATAATTATTTAATTTGCATTATATAAAATCTAAAATACAATAGTTTTATGTTATTTTGTTTCGAAGATCGCAAAATGGTGAGAAGACACGCGAATAGCCACAAATATGGATCCTCTCTTCCTTTCTCAAATCATAAAAACATGAGTAAGCTTGGAAGGTGTCTTTAATGAAGAACATAAGTAAATATAGATTGATGAAGTCATCTTGAGGGAGATATGTAGAAATTTGGAAAGGTTTAGACGAATTCCCATTTTAGATTTGAAGGCAGCTGTAAAATCGAAAAACAAATGTTGTATTGATGTTGCAAGTATACACTTCATACAGGAATTGAGTCAAAGACCAACTTTAGATGCAAAAAGCATGCGTATAATTTCTGCTAATTTATTAAAAGTTGAGAATGTATACGTGATTAAAAACAGAGTCTCCTCCATTTCTCTACCAGGCATGAAAGCAAACTGTAGGTTAAATTTTTAACTTCCATCCATTATTTAGATTTCGGTGTTACTAGGTCTGTAAATAGTAAGTTTGCGTAGAATGGATAAAAGAGCGATTGGATTCAGATGGTCCTGTTTCTTATAAATCAAGCTGAAATTGGTGAAGTTCCACACAGAAAGCACAAATCCAGTCTGAAAGATAACGTTAAGTATATTCAGCAATTAAAGCGTATTTAAGAAGCACTGTAGGGATAAGGTCTTTTGTTTTCGTGTTGTCAAGAGCTCGAGTCGTTGAGGTTAAAGTCAAGTCTACAATTCGGGGTAAAATTGGTAGAAATGAGAGACTTGGTAAAAGTTGAATACTTTTCTGTAAAATAAATTTCTACCCTTCATAAGTCAATGTATTTATTGACGTTCCTCTTATAAATTGAACTTGTATAACTAAAAGCTGATTGTTTTAATTTGTGATAGGTTGTACTGAATTTGTTTCAAGTGGCTTTTTTATAAGCTTAGTAGAAGTCTTTTAGGCACGTTCCCATGAGCAATATCGTCAAAACTTTTGGAATGTTTTGACGATATTTACGGAAATAAAATTTCATTCTGTTCTACTTTATTACAGTAATAGTATATCAAGGCTATAAATAAATGCGATTTGTGTTTTTGCAGTAGATATTGACAATTTTTGACGCTTTAAATAGTAGTTCGATTGACGTCTGTGGAGGAATTATAGATATGCAGAGGTATTTGTTGATTGCTGCTGAGAGGTCTCTATAATCTTAAAGGTTTGTTTTAAACCTGAGGCGTAGGCGTAAGGATTTGGTATAAGAATTTACCGTTTATGGCTATTTTAGTCATAATTTTAATGAGGAAAGATTTCTTCTAGTACCTCCTAACTGCTTCACGAGGTGATCAGCAGATCCATTGAGAATCATGAAATCCATTACAAAGTATCATTTTTATTTCAAAAAGCAAACTCAGCAAAACTTATATTCTATAGTTTGTCAAATATAACGAATTTTCTGTTATTAGTTGAAGTAGTGTTTCCTCTATAGTTTCTAATTGTTTCCTTATTTTTATTGTAGAAATTAAAACAGAATCCATATCTGATGCTATTCTAACAGTAGCATCTTCCATGATTACAATGAAGAAGGACTACATTTTCATTTGATTGAAGAGAATGCCAAACGACCAAATTCGGAAGTGTATTCTGCGGGAAATTTTAAGGTATTAAACTTGTAATTATTTATACTAGATTCAAACGATTGTAGACCTTTTTTTGATTATTCCAATTAGGTTAGATGATTTTATATGTTTAAGATCATCCAGCAAATATACTAAAAAACAGATCTTGCATATTATAAAAGTATAACTTATTTCTATAGGCCACTGCTATTGTGAAATAGAGAAAGAGGAAGTTATTGCGGTTTTGATTGGTGTGAAGAATAGCCAGATTATAATTGGTGTTTTTAACATCAGGACGAGTGACAGGTGCGGAAGTATTTATCGTAAAATATACGAGATGCTGATAATATCGTTCATATATTTTGTATAAACTTTATGTCATATAACAAAGCTTCTAATTCGAACTTGGGAACCTTGAAACTTTAGTATAAAAGGGCAGCGTTTTTCGTTCTTTTTCATAGAATTGAGTAATTAATGATTTAATGTTTATAATATTTTTTGGCGTTTTCTCCAGAAAATGAAGATAGAATTTCTGGTAGCTTTGAACTTAAGGGTGTTTAATTAAGTTTTGACTTCTGAAAGCAGTAACACGAAAGATTTTTTCTTTGTATCTATATCTTCTATAACAAGCTCATTTTTGCAGAAGTTAGAAAGACTGGCTTCCAAACTTTCATCCAGGATATAATTTGTTTTCATGCGAATCCAATTTATACTTCCGAACTTCTTTAATGAAATCTTCTTTGTTACTTTCTTGCACTATTTCAGTCCTTTGTTTTAACTTTTAAGTTTTCTTTGCCAACTTGTTCGATAGAATTTTTTAATTTCTTTATGACTACTATTTTTTAAAATTCTGCTGTTTATGATCCAAAGTCTTTTAGAATTATTTCCTGTAAGTCCTTTAAATTGGGCTTTTGTATAAATTTGTTTAAATATTATCAATAGTTCCGTTTCCTCAACGTAGAAATTCGAAGAAACGACAAAATATTCTAGTAAATTAGACTGCGTCAAACAATTTTTTGTTACATTTTTCTTTGAAATTTTCGATCAAATTTCCATTAGAAATTTTCAATCAATCAAAACTTTATTCGTATTAGGCGATTCCCTGTTACAACCGAGGGGGACGCCATACCCGGGAGTACTTTCTATGGGAAACTAGCCCTTTTTAGGTGTTACCGACGTAAAGAAAACCCGGAAAACTTCATGTGGAAAGCCTATAGGCTCGACCCAAGACCAACTACTAGTGTTCAGTGGTTTTCTCCACTCGGCCATTGGTTGGTTCCTTTTGTTTTTTGGAGTTTGACTCGTGCTATTCTATATAAGGTCCTCTAACTTTTCGGTCGCCATATTGTTGGGTATTTTGTACACGTTCTCCATACGTACATTAAGAAGAAGGAGGAATTACTATGAAAATAAGTTGCCATCATCTTCTATGTTTAGTTGAGCAAATTTGAGAACTGATTGACAAATATGAGAACAGATAATATACCAGTATTAATATTTAATAAAATTTTTCAGGCATGAAATAAAGATCTTCAAGTAGAGTCCTTCTTCAAGTTTATATGTGTAAACAGTATGTANTCCTTTTTCTGGTATCTCAAACACTACTCGTTAAGTGTTATCTAATTATATGGAAGATGTGAGTAGTTTGTATATACTTAAGTGTGATATAAGTTAACGTTGAATATTCTTATAAACATTTGGAGTGATGGGGAATGGAGATACGTTCTTCACGCTATTGTAACTAGAAGCAAATTGTCAGAGTTGGTTTCCAGTCAGAGCTTTTATCAACTGTACACGTATCGACCAGTAGATGTCGCGCCTCTATAGGACCATCCTAGGATAATAGAACAGGTGCAGGCACTTCGCTGATACAAAAAGTTATTTAATATTAATTAAAAATTACATTTTTTTAATGCAAGAGACTCAATTTTAAAAACTGCAATATTTAATTTCATGTTTATTTATTTTTTTCCATTTTAATATTTGTTTTACAGTGGGAAAAACACGTCTGAAATCCAAATCTACGTTTTAATTAATTCTTTTAGTCGTTTTCCTGATATAAAATGAAATAAAACAGCAATCTTTAAAGAAAAAAGTGTCTTAGAAACTTCTCATAAAATTGTTTTTTTAATTAAAATAAATTTTTATCGTATATTTATTTAATGTATTAATTAACTAAAACGTAATTAGAACATAACTGCCCATTTTCTTAATTATAATTACGTATTAACGAGTTTTTTTACGTGTATTTTACTTTATATATACAGTGAACCTGTCCAAAACGGAAACCTGCTTAAACGGGAAAGATTGTAAAGAACGGATTTTGTCTTAAAAAAGTAAACCTGTTCAAAATAGTAACCTGCCAAACGAAATAAAAATATTCGGCACCGTGCGATTCCGGTTTATGCAGGTTTTACTGTATATAACGTATTATTTTTTAAAAAAATATTATCTGAACGATTTAAACGCATAAATATCAATTTAAACGTTCTATTTTATAATTTTAAACAATAAAATAGTTAAAACTCTTTAATCAATCTGTTAATTAAGATTTAATAATCGCATAATATTACCAATTAAAAAGCAATTTTATATCTATAATACTTTTAAAAGCTTAATCAAGGAAAATAATTTTTTAGTTAAAATTTGAAAATAATCTGTAAATTATTATAATTTTAAAGCTAAAGTTAAATAAAATTAGAATTCTCTTTCTACTACTACTACTAATAATAATAATAATAACAAAATTTAATTAAAATAAAGAAGTTTATTAAATCACTAAATTAAATATAGTTTGAAAGAAAAATAAAGAAGAAAATAGAAAGGGAAACAAAGTAATCAGTCCATAAGTTTCAACAATAAATAAAGAAAAGTAATAACTTAATGGTTCTAAGTTGATAGCAAAGTCACTTTGTGCTATCTTCAAAAAAAGATAAATGATTTTTTGGATCCCATCTTTTACAGATTGGAAAAAAGGAAACTGTTTAATAGATCCAAAAACGTTTGGGTATTAATATAAAGGCTAAAATTCAATTAATAATTATTTAAATCGCTTGCTGTGACATGGTCACAATGCGGGTTGCAATATTTAATTATATTTTAATTTAAAAAACACCTGACTTCCGACCTACGCCGGAACTTCTTATACAGTTGATTGGGGTAGGAGGAATTAAGCTTTCCATATATAATCTCGATTTTCATGTATATAAATCCGTTTTCGAGATTCAGAAAGGACAGTCGAACAGACGGACGGAAGTTGTAGGTCGGCAATTTGAAAATTGCAGATCAATAATAGTAAATATAATAATACATAACTCACGAATAAAATGGCTGCCAATATAACTATATAATACTATTATACTATAACTAGTTATAGTATAATATATAATTTAATAACAAAGTTCGACTAATATAAAATTACTAAGCAAATGAAATTAACTTTTCTAAGGATAATTACGTATTACCCATGTATAAATTAATACTAAAACAGTATATTCTATACAGTTTCCTGCTATTTTATAAACATAGAAAATATAACTTTTAAAATACGTTTACTTACATAGGATATCATAGGCAATTTAAAAGCAGCAGCCATACGTCCTTCGTGTACACAAGTTTCTTGAGGTCCCAAGTAAACAGATATATTCTGGGTCCACAAAATTGCAGTTTTTAGTATACTTTCATTTTCATCACCGTATGTTTCAGCCACAATAAAATCTAGAGTATGATTATCGTGTAAGGGGTGTAAATTCCTGATTTCTTCAACAGCCAAACTTATTGCACCCGATATAGATAAACCAGGTCGAGAATAACCATTATCACCTTCACGACGTTGAGAACCTGTCAGATATCCTATAGTAAACGTGTCAGCAGTAACACAAACTCTGTTAAAGATGTTGAAAAGGAAATCGTTGACAACAGTAGTAATTAAATACACGTAACAAATTTCCATGATGAGCATGATCGTTGCAAAAATGATGTTGCAAACTTCATATTTTAGTAAAATTACTTAAGGACGATCCTTTTTCTGGTATCTCAAACACTACTCGTTAAGTGTTATCTAATTATATGGAAGATGTGAGTAGTTTGTATATACTTAAGTGTGATATAAGTTAACGTTGAATATTCTTATAAACATTTGGAGTGATGGGGAATGGAGATACGTTCTTCACGCTATTGTAACTAGAAGCAAATTGTCAGAGTTGGTTTCCAGTCAGAGCTTTTATCAACTGTACACGTATCGACCAGTAGATGTCGCGCCTCTATAGGACCATCCTAGGATAATAGAACAGGTGCAGGCACTTCGCTGATACAAAAAGTTATTTAATATTAATTAAAAATTACATTTTTTTAATGCAAGAGACTCAATTTTAAAAACTGCAATATTTAATTTCATGTTTATTTATTTTTTTCCATTTTAATATTTGTTTTACAGTGGGAAAAACACGTCTGAAATCCAAATCTACGTTTTAATTAATTCTTTTAGTCGTTTTCCTGATATAAAATGAAATAAAACAGCAATCTTTAAAGAAAAAAGTGTCTTAGAAACTTCTCATAAAATTGTTTTTTTAATTAAAATAAATTTTTATCGTATATTTATTTAATGTATTAATTAACTAAAACGTAATTAGAACATAACTGCCCATTTTCTTAATTATAATTACGTATTAACGAGTTTTTTTACGTGTATTTTACTTTATATATACAGTGAACCTGTCCAAAACGGAAACCTGCTTAAACGGGAAAGATTGTAAAGAACGGATTTTGTCTTAAAAAAGTAAACCTGTTCAAAATAGTAACCTGCCAAACGAAATAAAAATATTCGGCACCGTGCGATTCCGGTTTATGCAGGTTTTACTGTATATAACGTATTATTTTTTAAAAAAATATTATCTGAACGATTTAAACGCATAAATATCAATTTAAACGTTCTATTTTATAATTTTAAACAATAAAATAGTTAAAACTCTTTAATCAATCTGTTAATTAAGATTTAATAATCGCATAATATTACCAATTAAAAAGCAATTTTATATCTATAATACTTTTAAAAGCTTAATCAAGGAAAATAATTTTTTAGTTAAAATTTGAAAATAATCTGTAAATTATTATAATTTTAAAGCTAAAGTTAAATAAAATTAGAATTCTCTTTCTACTACTACTACTAATAATAATAATAATAACAAAATTTAATTAAAATAAAGAAGTTTATTAAATCACTAAATTAAATATAGTTTGAAAGAAAAATAAAGAAGAAAATAGAAAGGGAAACAAAGTAATCAGTCCATAAGTTTCAACAATAAATAAAGAAAAGTAATAACTTAATGGTTCTAAGTTGATAGCAAAGTCACTTTGTGCTATCTTCAAAAAAAGATAAATGATTTTTTGGATCCCATCTTTTACAGATTGGAAAAAAGGAAACTGTTTAATAGATCCAAAAACGTTTGGGTATTAATATAAAGGCTAAAATTCAATTAATAATTATTTAAATCGCTTGCTGTGACATGGTCACAATGCGGGTTGCAATATTTAATTATATTTTAATTTAAAAAACACCTGACTTCCGACCTACGCCGGAACTTCTTATACAGTTGATTGGGGTAGGAGGAATTAAGCTTTCCATATATAATCTCGATTTTCATGTATATAAATCCGTTTTCGAGATTCAGAAAGGACAGTCGAACAGACGGACGGAAGTTGTAGGTCGGCAATTTGAAAATTGCAGATCAATAATAGTAAATATAATAATACATAACTCACGAATAAAATGGCTGCCAATATAACTATATAATACTATTATACTATAACTAGTTATAGTATAATATATATATATATATATTTCCAATTTCGATGTAAGTTTTCTTTATAAATATATACTAATATATTTTAGAGAATATTTAATATAATTGTCCTACATTTTGATTTATTTATATTGAAAAAATATTTAAATTTAATCAAAATGTTGCTTCAAAGACATCTAATATGTATGAATATTATATTTCTATATGAGTTATATCGTTGTAAATATATTATATTTAAGATATATTTATAGCTCTATATTATAGAGCTATAAATATATCTTAAATAAAATCACAAAGAACATGAACATTCGTTCTTGTTTTTAATATTTATGCTTTAAATTTATAACTTTTCCAATAAATATTTATACTTTATAATTTCAGATATGAGTAAAGAAGAGTATTTTTTACAATAATAATATAAAATTTATTTCGTATTAATTACTTTTCCGGTGTTATATATACTAAGTATAATAGAAGGAAAGTATGGCGATCTGACATAAAATGACTTTCTACGATGTTTTTATTTTTATATAAATTTTTTATATAATTACATTTTTTAATTCAGGGGACCTTGAAATGTCCAAAAATGCAAAAACAAAATAGATTTATTTTTGTATGTATGGATTTTAGTGTGGGGAGCATGATATTGTTCGTTCACTTTAAAGCTTAATAATTCCTGTGTATTTTGTCGAAAATATCTGAAATTTTGTAGGGAGGTTTGGGTAGTAAGCTCATTGATGCTGTTAAATTTTGGTAGTTAAAGGTTGAAGTGTTGGGAAGATAGAGGGATCGTGTGTCATATCTCGAGTGGAGACTTAATGACTTTACTCGTTGTTAGCATTTAATAAAAATTTATGTCTACTATCAAAATGAAGCTTTTTGCCTTTTTATAATAATTAATAATATAAAAGTAACATTCGGCACCACACACGATTTAAATTTTGTTTGCCGGGAAAGTCATGCAACTCTTTATTGTATTAGTTGTATTATTTCCTTTATTGCAATATCCTAATATATAAATAAAATATTAAAATTTTCTGGCTTTATAAATATATTTTATATACTGTATTTAAATTAATTTTAGGTTTTAAATTTAAAGTTTTTTTTAATTATAATGATAATTGGATTTTTAACTTAGGTTAGTAAAGTAATGAATATAATTTAAAAATAAAGATATATAAT